>NW_028274817.1:18809318-18960833 GCF_037043125.1 Eumetopias jubatus | reverse complement strand
TACAGATCTGTGATTCAACAGTCTTGCACAATTCACAGTGCTCACCATAGCACATACCCTCCCCAATGTCTATCACCCAGCCACCCCATCCCTCCCACCCCCCCCACCACTCCAGCAACCCTCAGTTTGTTTCCTGAGATTAAGAATTCCTCCTATCAGTGAGGTCATATGATACATGTCTTTCTCTGATTGACTTACTTCACTCAGCATAACACCCTCCAGTTCCATCCATGTTGTTGCAAATGACAAGATCTCATTCCTTTTGATGGCTGCATAATATTCCATTGTATTCATTTGTTTTAGAGAGAGAGCAAGTGGGGCAGGGGGAGAGGAGGAGAGAGAGAGAGAGAAACTGAAACAGATGCAGTGCTGAACTCAGAGCCTGACTCAGAACTCCATCTCAGACCACGAGATCATGATCTGAGCCGAAACATAGAGTCAGATGCCTAACCAACTGAGCCACCCAAGTGCCCCAGTTGTTTAATGTTAATAACAGTCATTTAAAGCAAATATATAATGAATTGGATGTGTGTGTACTTTGGAGATTTATTCATTTTATTTGACCTGATTAAAGGTGCTTTGAAAAGGAAAGCATAAATGTGAGGAAAGAGGGGTAAGAAATATATATCCACATGTCTATTTTCTTTGCACTCTACAGTTTCATAGTTAAGGTTTTAAACTAAGTTACAAGAAAGGTGCAATAATCTGCACTTGCTAAAATCCTCAAAATTCAAGACTGCAAAGAACTTCTGTGTTTTATCACCCATAATTTATAACATCACTATTATTATTGGTAACAATCCATTTCTTAAAAAAATATGCCAAGTGATGAGACCTGGGGGCCTATATTTGGTATTAGCTAGGGTGGTATGCAGCATCTCATTTCTCTTTGATCCACCATTTTTTAAATGGACACATCAGAAGAATTGGCACCTGGATATTCTATAAAAATTTAGTCTCTTGGACCTCCATCCTCAGAGGTTCCAGTTCAGGAGGGTTGGAATGGGGCCCAGGAATCAGAAGCACCACAAGTGATTGAGATGCCAGGGTCCAAAAGTCAGACTTTGAAAACCATGGGTCAGTGAGATCCATCCTCTCCCTACCCCAGTGACACTCCTGGGCATTCCACAGTGCAAATCATTCTACAGTCTGAGACCCTCTAGTATCCTTAAGCTGGCATGACTTTAGAGCCCCAGTTCACTTCTACTCTTCTGCAGAGAAGAGATGAGTACTTAAGCAAGGTTTGCACTCTCCTCCTGATATCAGCTCCCCCCAGCACCCTACATCATTACCATAATTGTCTCCCAACTTCTGATTAGATACAAACATGACACCAGCAATCATGTTTCATCTTCAGCTTATAATTGGATGCAATATGGTGATTATGCATCCTGATCGAAGGTCATTTCCATGGAATAATAAGTACTAACAATAACAGTCTCCTTGGGATGTTTTTGCTTTTGTCTTGTAGCTGCATGCCCTGTCCCAACTTCCCTTCCTCCAAAGGGAAAGTATTACTTCAGCATCTGCTGCTGTTTTGCCTTGATTGTCTCATCAAACACACATACACACAGACACACATCCCACACACAATCTCATTTGGTGCATCTGTTTTAATTAACTGCCTCTCATGGCTAGTCCTCCTTCTGGGGCTCTCCCCTTCCTCCAACAATCCCTCTAATCCCTGTAATCCTCACGGTCACTTAGAATGTAATTGATAAGAATGATTTGTGAATCACTTCTGTAGAAGACTTTCATTTTCCTCCATCAGTGTGTAGCATTTCTTCCTTCTTTCTGTCCTCGTGGTCTTTTCTATTAACAGAAGACTAATTTTATTTTTTAAAAGATTTTATTTATTTATTTGTGTGTGTGTGTGAGAGAGAGAGAAAAAGCACAAGCAGGGGCAGAGGCAGAGGGAGAAACAGGCTCCCCGCTGAGCAAGGAGCCCGACATGGGACTCGATCATGACCTGTGCCGAAGGCAGACGCTTAACCAACTGAGCCACCCAGGCATCCCAACAGAAGACTAATTTAATGGTCCATGGATCATGCTCTCTCTCCCTCCCTCATCCTTGTCCCTCAGTCTCTCCTCATCTGTAAATGGGGAATTAGCATGGTAAAATATAAGGAGACTTGAAAGCCAGGTAGTCCAGTTCTGCCATTTACAAGCTGTGTGAACCTGGGCAAATTATCTCACTTCTCTGAGCCAAAGGTGCCTTGTTTATATGATGGGAATAATTGTGCTCAACAGTATTTTGTACTTTGCAGTATTGTTTGAGGCAATAAATTATACATAAAAAGTGCCAAGCTCAGTGTGAGCAGTCAATAAATGCTGATCATTATTTTAATACCTACTGCATAGGGTTTTAAAAAATGAGATCATGTGTGTAAATAGCTTAGAACAGAGCCCGAGTAGTTGCACAACCATTAACTGCTCCCTTGCCAGTTGCTTTTTTTTTTTTTTTTTTGAAAACAGAATGGGGAGGCAGGAGAAATATCACTGGATCCCAAACCAAGGATTTAAGGAATCCTCATGATTGTGCTGTCTTGCTTCAATGTGATCAACTTGTCGAATGTTTCCAGTGTACCTGACCTAATTAGTGCAATAGGCCACATTTCCTATTACTCCTTAGAAGGCTCTGTGTCTTCCTCACTGTGTGGCACAAGTTACCTTCCAGAAACCCTTACATTATGACCTGTATGGCCCTGTGTGTGGGCTGCTCCAGGGCCTTGTGATGGTTGATATAAAGGTTATCTTTGGAAATCATTGTCCACCTTCCACTGAAAAGAAAAGAGGTGGAAGGTGGACAATGATTCTCTTCTCTTCTCTTTCTTTTATTTTCTCTCTTTACCCTGCATAAATCTGATGGTGGCATTCGAGACTGGAGAGGATGCTAAATCAAGTGCTATATTCCTATGCCATCCACCATGTATTTTATTGAATTTGATTTTTTAGTTTGCTTTTCTCTAAATGAAAAAATCATGGTACATCAGAGTCCAGAGGATGTTTAGAGACCATAAGTCCAAACCACTTTTTTTTTAACATTTTATTTATTTACTTGAGAGAGAGCAAGAGAGCACAGAGGGAGAGGGAGAAGCAGAGTCTTAGCTGAGAGGGAACCTGACATGGGGCTCGATCCCAGGACTCTGAGATCATGACCTGAGCTGAAGACAGGTGCTTAACTGACTGAGCCACCCAGGTGCCCCCAAACCATTTGTTTTAAAGGGAATTGACACTCAAAGATGTCAGCTTATTTGTTCAGGGCTAGGAAGGGGATTCATGACATATCTGAGGCTAGGCCAAGTCCCTGACACTAGTCAAGAGCCTATCCTATGTCACACTGCTTTTTAATTTATTAAGCCATAAGTTACAGACAATTCTGCTCTTTTTATTTGTTCCTAAAGTCCTCCATTTTTAAATTGATTCTGGCCTCCCAGTTATGGGTTGAATCATGTCCCTCAAAAACGATTTGTTGAAGTCCTAACCCTCAATACTTCAGAATGCAACCTTATTTGGAAATAGGGTCTTTGCAGAGGTAATCATGTTAAAATGAGGTCTTTAGAGTGCACCCTTATCCAGTCTGACTGGTGTCTGTATATAAAGGGGAAATTCGGCACAGAGACAAACACACACAGGAAAGACAGTGCAAAAACACACAAGGAGAAGATGTCCACGTGACTGGAATGACGTGTCTACAAGCCGAGGAAAGGGAAGAATTGTCAGCAAATGCCAGAAGCTAAGAAGAGGCAAGGAAAGATTCTTTTCCATCAGAGGAAGCCTGGCCCTCCTGACATTTTGATTTTGGACTTTTGGCCTCCAGAACTGTGAAACAATAAATTTCTTTTTTTTTTTAATTTTAATTTTTTTTATTTTTAAAAGATTTTATTTATTTGTCAGAGAGGGTGAGAGAGCAAAGCAGGGGGATTGACAGGCAGAGGGAGAAGCAGACTCCCTGCTGAGCAAGGAGCCAGATGCGGGACTCGATCCCAGGACTGTGGGATCATGGCCTGAGCTGAAGGCAGATGCTTAACCCACTGAGCCACCCAGGTACCTGAAACAATAAATTTCTGTTCTTTTAAGCCACCCAATTTGTGGTAGTTAGTTATGGCAGCCCAAGGAAACAAATACACCCAATTTGGATACTTTTGTAATCCCCAAAGGGTAAATATTATTAAATCGGAGAGGGGAATTTGTCAAAAGAGTAAGTACCCAGTGCACATGACTTGTCTGCTTTAGATTACATTGTATTTGTACTTGGGAGCGAAACAAAATGTCCGTGGTCTCAGTGTTATAATTGCTTGCCCAAGCCTTCTACTGAATCTGTAAAATCATTTTATTGTTGTTTTGTTGCTTGTGCTTATTCTGAGATTTGGAGGATTTGTGATGAATACGTTTTGGTTGGTGGTTACATAGGGTAGATGTGATGGCCAACATTGTTTTCTAGGCATAGTTATAGTTTTTGAGGATTATTATAGGTCCTCTGCTTGTGTGGCATTCTCCAGATATACCTTTGTTCTCTCCATCTTGTTTTCAAGCCAATGCATCTGGGCTGTGCTAACAGAAGGTCTTTTATATTATTGCCTTGGTAATACAGCTGTAACTGCAATCTCACAGGACAGTGGCAGGATCCAAGGATAACGTTTTATTGCCAAGCATAAAAGCCAACAAATTCGCACCAATAACTACCTTCTTCCCCATCCTGGCACTGGTGCAGTTACTAAGAATTGTCAATACACATGTATTGCTAATCTACACTGGGAAATACCCAAACCAGACCTCATGACAGATGCTTTGGAATTTCATAAACAGGGATCTTTGCTTGTAATCTTGATGGTGTTTTCCCAGGGCTGTGTTTGTAGTGCTGCTGAAACTTAGCTGGCTAACAGTGTGCTGTGAAGATTGCATTGAATTTGGAGAAAAGAAACAGGGGTTATCTAGCCTTGACTAAAGCAACTGATGATGAAAATTGGTATAACTTTACAGACGGCATTATTTTTTTTTAATTTTTTATTGTTATGTTAATCACCATATATTACATCATTTGTTTTGGTGTAGTGTTCCATGATTCATTGTTTGTTCATAACACCCAGTGCTCCATGCAGAATGTGCCCTCTTTAATACCCATCACCAGGCTAACCCATCCCCCTACCCTCCTCCCCTCTAGAAACCTCAGTTTGTTTTTCAGAGTCCATCATCTCTCCTGGTTCATCTCCCCCTCTGACTTACTCCCCTTCATTCTTCCTCTCCTGCTATCCTCTTCTTTTTCTTTTTTCTTAAAATATGTTGCGTTATTTGTTTCAGAATTACAGATCTGTGATTCAACAGTCTTACACAATTCACAGCGCTCACCGTAGCACATACCGTCCCCAATGTCTATCACCCAGCCACCCCATCCCTCTCACCCCCGACCACTCCAGCAACCCTCAGTTTGTTTCCTGAGATTAAGAATTCCTCATATCAGTGAGGTCATATGATACATGTCTTTCTCTGATTGACTTATTTCACTCAGCATAACACCCTCCAGTTCCATCCATGTCGTTGCAAATGGCAAGATCTCATTCCTTTTGATGGCTGCATAATATTCCATTGTGTTTATATACCACATCTTCTTTAGCCATTCATCTGTCAATGGACATCTTGGCTCTTTCCACAGTTTGGCTATTGTGGACATTGCTGCTATAAACATTGGGGTGCACGTACCCCTTCGGGTCCCTACATTTGTATCTTTGGGGTAAATACCCAGTAGTGCAATTGCTGGATCGAATGGTAGCTCTAATTTCAACTGTTTGAGGAACCTCCATACTGTTTTCCAGAGTGGTTGCACCAGCTTGCATTCCCACCAACAGTGTAGGAGGGTTCCCCTTTCTCCACATCCCCGCCAACATCAGTCGTTCCCTGACTTGTTAATTTTAGCCATTCTGACAGGTGTGAGGTGGTATCTCATTGAGGTTTTGATTTGTATTTCCCTGATGCCGAGCGATGTTGAGCACTTTTTCATGTGTCTGTTGGCCATTTGGATGTCTTCTTTGGAAAAATGTCTGTTCATGTCTTCTGCCCATTTCTTGATTGGATTATTTGTTCTTTGGGTGTGGAGTTTGATAAGTTCTTTATAGATTTTGGATACTAGCCCTTTATCTGATATGTCATTTGCAAATATTTTCTCCCATTCTGTCGGTTGTCTTTTGGTTTTGTGGACTGTTTCTTTTGCTGTGCAAAAGCTTTTTATCTTGATGAATTCCCAATAGTTCATTTTTGCCCTTGCTTCCTTTGCCTTCGGTGATGTTTCTTGGAAGAAGTTGCTGTGGCTGAGGTCGAAGAGGTTGCTGCCTGTGTTCTCCTTTAGGATTTTGATGGACTCCTGTCTCACGTTTAGGTCTTTCAACCATTTGGAGTCTATTTTCGTGTGTGGTGTAAGGAAATGGTCCAGTTTCATTTTTCTGCATGTGGCTGTCCAATTTTCCCAACACCATTTGTTGAAGGGACTGTCTTTTTTCCATTGGACATTCTTTCCTGCTTTGTCGAAGATAAGTTGACCATAGAGTTGAGGGTCCATTTCTGGGCTCTCGATTCTGTTCCATTGATCTATGTGTCTGTTTTTTTGCCAGTACCATACTGTCTTGATGACGACAGCTTTGTAATAGAGCTGGAAGTCCGGAATTGTGATGCCGCCAGCTTTGCTTTCCTTTTTCAATATTCCTCTGGCTATTCGGGGTCTCTTCTGGTTCCATACAAATTTTAGGATTATTTGTTCCATTTCTTTGAAAAAAGTGGATGGTATTTTGATGGGGATTGCATTGAATGTGTAGATTGCTCTAGGTAGCATTGACATCTTCACAATGTTGGTTCTCCCAATCCATGAGCATGGAACGTTTTTCCATTTCTTTGTGTCTTCTTCAATTTCTTTCCTGAGTATTTTATAGTTTTCTGAGTACAGATCCTTTGCCTCTTTGGTTAAATTTATTCCTAGGTATCTTATGGTTTTGGGTGCAATTGTAAATGGGATCGACTCCTTGATTTGTCTCTCTTCTGCCTTGTTGTTGGTGTATAGGAATGCCACTGATTTCTGTGCATTGATTTTATAGCCTGCTACTTTACTGAATTCCTGTATGAGTTCTAGCAGTTTTGGGGTGGAGTCTTTTGGGTTTTCCACATAAAGTATCATATCATCTGCAAAGAGTGAGAGTTTGACTTCCTCTTTGCCGATTTGGATGCCTTTGATTTCTTTTTGTTGTCTGATTGCTGTGGCTAGGACTTCTAATACTATGTTGAATAGCAGTGGTGAGAGTGGACATCCCTGCCACGTTCCTGACCTTAGGGGAAAAGCTGAGAGCTTTTCCCCATTGAGAATGATATTCGCTGTAGGTTTTTCATAGATGGCTTTTATGATATTGAGGTATGTACCTTCTATCCCTACACTCTAAAGAGTTTTGATCAAGAAAGGATGCTGTACTTTGTCAAATGCTTTTTCTGCATCTATTGAGAGGATCATATGATTCTTGTTCTTTCTTTTGTTAGTGTATTGTATCACGTTGATTGATTTGCGGATGTTGAACCAGCCTTGCAGCCCAGGGATAAATCCCACTTGGTCGTGGTGAATAATCCTTTTAATGTACTGTTGGATCCTATTGGCTAGTATTTTGGTGAGAATTTTTGCATCCATGTTCATCAAGGATATTGGTCTGTAATTCTCCTTTTTGATGGGGTCTTTGTCTGGTTTGGGGATCAAGGTAATGGTGGCCTCATAAAATGAGTTTGGAAGTTTTCCTTCTATTTCTATTTTTTGGAACAGTTTCAGGAGAATAGGTATTAATTCTTCTTTAAATGTCTGATAGAATTCCCCTGGGAAGCCATCTGGCCCTGGGCTTTTGTTTGTTGGGAGATTTTTGATGACTGCTTCAATTTCCTTAGTGGTTATAGGTCTGTTCAGGTTTTCTATTTCTTCCTGGTTCAATGTTGGTAGTTGATACATCTCTAGGAATGTACCCATTTCTTCCAGGTTATCTAATTTGCTGGCATAGAGTTGCTCATAATATGTTCTTATAATTGTATTTCTTTAGTGTTGGTTGTGATCTCTCCTCTTTCACTCATGATTTTGTTGATTTGGGTCATTTCTCTTTTCTTTTTGATAAGTCTGGCCAGGGGTTTATCAATCTTGTTAATTCTTTCAAAGAACCAGCTCCTACTTTCGTTGATCTGTTCTACTGTTCTTTTGGTTTCTATTTCATTGATTTCTGCTCTGATCTTTATTATTTCTCTTCTCCTGCTGGGTTTAGGCTTTCTTTGCTGTTCTTTCTCCAGCTCCTTTAGGTGTAGGGTTAGGTTGTGTATTTGAGACCTTTCTTGTTTCTTGAGAAAGGCTTGTATTGCTATATACTTTCCTCTCAGGACTGCCTTTGCTGTATCCCAAAGATTTTGAACAGTTGTGTTTTCATTTTCATTGGTTTCCATGAATTTTTTTAATTCTAATTTAATTTCCTGGTTGACCCATTCATTCCTTAGTAGGATGCTCTTTAGCCTTTAGATGCATTTGAGTTCTTTCCAACTTTCCTCTTGTGATTGAGTTCTAGTTTCAAAGCATTGTGGTCTGAAAATATGCAGGGAATAATCCCAATCTTTTGGTACCAGTTGAGACCTGATTTGTGACCTAGGATGTGATCAATTCTGGAGAATGTTCCATGGGCACTAGAGAAGAATGTATATTCCATTGCTTTGGGATGGAATGTTCTGAATATGTCTGTGAAGTCCATTTGATCCAGTGTGTCTTTTAAAGTCTTTATTTCCTTGTTGATCTTTTGCTTAGATGATCTGTCCATTTCAGTCAGGGGCGTGTTAAAGTCCCCCACTATTATTGTATTGCTGTCAATGTGTTTCTTCGCTTTTGTTATTAATTGCCTTATATAATTGGCTGCTCCCATGTTAGGGGCATAGATATTTACAATTGTTAGATCTTCTTGCTGGATAGAACCTTTAAGTAGGATATAGTGTCCTTCCTCATCTCTTATTACAGTCTTTGGTTTAAAATCTAATTTGTCTGATACAAGGATTGCCACCCCAGCTTTCTTTTGGTGTCCATTAGCATGGTAAATGGTTTTCCACCCCCTCACTTTCAATCTGGGGGTGTCTTTGGGTCTAAAATGAGTCTCTTGCAGACAGCATATTGATGGGTCTTGTTTTTTGATCCAATCTGATAGCCTGTGTCTTTTGATTGGGGCATTTAGCCCATTTACATTCAGGGTAACTATTGAAAGGTATGAATTTAGTGCCATTGTATTGCCTGTAAGGTGACTGTTACTGTATATTGTCTCTGTTCCTTTCTGATCTGTGCTGCTTTTAATCTCTCTCTTTGCTTAGAGGACCCCTTTCAATATTTCTTGTAGGGCTGGTTTCGTGTTTGCAAATTCCTTTAGTTTTTGTTTGTCCTGGAAGCTTTTTATCTCTCCTTCAATTTTCAATGAGAGCCTAGCTGGATATAGTATTCTTGGCTGCATATTTTTCTCGTTTAGTGCTCTGAAGATATCATGCCAGTCCTTTCTGGCCTGCCAGGTCTCTGTGGATAGGTCTGTTGCCCATCTCATGTTTCTACCATTGTAGGTTACATATCTCTTCTCCCGAGCTGCTTTCAGGATTTTCTCTTTGTCTCTGAGACTCGTAAATTTTACTATTAGATGTTGGGGTGTTGACCTATTTTTATTGATTTTGAGAGGGGTTCTCTGTGCCTCCTGGATTTTGATGCCTGTTTCCTTCCTCACATTAGGGAAGTTCTCTGCTATTATTTGCTCCAATATACCTTCTGCCGCCCTCTCTCTTTCTTCTTCTTCTGGGATCCCAATTATTCTAATGTTGTTTTGTCTTATCGTATCACTTATCTCTCGAATTCTGCCCTCGTGATCCTGTAGTTGTTTCTCTCTCTTTTTCTCAGCCTCTTTATTTTCCATCATTTGGTCTTCTATATCGCTGATTCTCTCTTCTGCCTCATTTATCCTAGCAGTTAGTGCCCCCATTTTTGATTGCACCTCATTAATCGCCTTTTTGATTTCGACTTGGTTAGATTTTAGTTCTTTTATTTCTCCAGAAAGGGTTTCTCTAATAACTTCCATGCTTTTTTCAAGCCCAGCTAGTATCTTTAAAGTCATGATTCTGAACTCTAGGTCCGACGTCGTACTAATGTCCGTATTGAGTAGGTCCCTGGCTGACGGTACTATCTCTTGTTCTTTTTGCTGAGGTGATTTTTTTCATCTTGTCATTTTGTCCAGAGGAGAATAGATGAATGAGAGAACAAAATGCCAACAGGTTAAGAACGTCCCCAGCAAATATACTCTATACAAATCAGAAAAGACCTGAAACCAGGGGAAAAGAAAGGGAAAGAAAGAAAAAAGGAAGAGAAAAGAAAGAAAGAAAAAAAAAGACCAAAAAGAAAAAGATTAAAAACAAAAACAGAACAATACAAAAAAAAACCGAATATGATCAAATATGATCAGGCTAGTGCATAGATCAGTGCCACACCCTAGATTTTGGGTGTATTTTGGTCTGTTAGAAAAAAGTGCCTCCTAAAATTTTAAAGGAAGAAAGACTTATATATGTACAAAATAAGGGTTGATACAATGAAGGGATGGAAGATGACTGTAAAGATGAAAAGTATAAAAGATTTTATAAAAGGAATTGATACGATAAGAAGTTTGAAAAAAGAAAGAAGATTTAAAAAAAAGGGGAGAGAATGTGATCAGGCAGGAGACTAGAACAAAGCCATACACTAGTGATTTAGGGTATATTTTGATCTGTTAGAAGAAACTGTATCTTAAAATTTTAAAGAGAGAACAACTTATATATATATATATATGCCAAAAATAAGGTTAACTACTATGAAGGGATAAAATATGACTCTAAAAATGAAAAATAATGTTTTTTTTAAAAAAAGGGATTGATAAGATGTTGGTTGAAAAAGGGAAAAAGAGAAATTAAAAAAAAAACAGTTAAAAAAATTAACTTTGAAAAACTAATGAATCATGGTCAAAAAAGCCATGAATTCTATGTGCAGTATTCCCCTAGCGCTGGAGTTCTCCTGTTCTCCTTGATCGGTAAACTTGGTCTTGGCTTGCTGGCTGTTCCTGCTGATCTTTTGGGGGAGGGGCCTATTGCCGTGATTCTCAAATGTCTTTGCCGGAGGCGGAATTGCCCCGCCCTTGTCGGTCCCAGCTAAGCAAGCTGCTCGGGTTTGCTCTCCGGAGCTTTTGTTCCCTGCAAGCTCTCCGTACGGCTTTGGAGGAGGACAGTGAAAATGGCGGCCTCCCAATCTCCGCCCCAGAGGAGGCAAGAACTCGGGGCTCTGCTCCTCAGTGCGCCCCCAGAGAAAAGCAGTCAGTCACTCCCGTGTCCCTGGTCTCCGGCCGCACTCCATGCTCACCCGGCCTGTGACCGAGTGTTTCTATCTCTGGCACCCGACCCCGTGTGGAGTCTCCAAACCCAGCAGATCCCTGCGGTGCGCTCCTGTGCCGCTCCTCCCGGGGGAGGGAGGGGAGTGTCCCCAGCTCTGCCGCTTGTTGGGTCCCTGCTGGAGGAGCAGTGGCCCGACTGGGCCGCAGATCACAGTTTATGGCCACCCCGAGCTGAAAGCCCGCGCCTCGGCTCCATCTCTGCAGCCGGCTTCCCTGCTCCAATACCTGGGAGCTCTGCCGCACTCACGCACCCCCGGTCTTTCTGTGACCCCGAGGGTCCTGAGACCACACTGTCCCGCGAGGGTTCCACCCCCCACTTAGCCACTGGAGCGACGTCCCTCCGCGGAGCCAACTTCTAAAAGTTCCGATTTTATGCTCCGCGGCTCTATCACTTGCCAGAAGCGGCCGACGGAGGCCCCCTCCCCTGCCGTCTAACCTCCCAAATATCGCCTCGGATTCACTTCTCCGCACGTCCTACCTTCCAGTAAGTGGTCGCTTCTCTGTTCAGAGAGTTGTTGCTACTCTCCTCTTCGATCTCCTGTTGAGTTCGTAGGTGTTCAGAATGGTTTGATCCCTATTCAGCTGAATTCCTGAGACCAGACGAAATCCAGGTCTCCTACTCCTCTGCCATCTTGCTCCGCCCTCCGAAAAGGCTGCCTTCTTGATGTGTGTGTGTGTGTGTGTGTGTGTGTGTGTGTGTGTGTGAGAGAGAGAGAGAGAGAGAGAGAGAGAGAGAGAGAGAGGATGCAAACGAGCTTAAAATAGGACTAATCCCATCACAAGGGCTTCACCCTCATGACCTTATCTAACTTTTATTACCTCCCAAAGGCCCCATCTCCAAATACCATCACTTTGGGGGTTAGGACTTCAACATAGGAATTTTGATGGAACACACTTCAGTCCATAACAGAAAGGAAGAAAAGAGAAAAAAAAATGAAAGTGTGAATAGAACCTGAGAATGTTTCTAAGTCACTGCAGTGGACAAAGTCACATGGAAGTGCCCAATTGTTCGATTTGGTCACTTGGGATGCTTCAGAGAAGCTGCAGCCGGTAGGCTGGTGGGGACAGAGGAGAGATTGCAGAGGATTAAGGGAGAAGAGAATAGGGCACAGGTGGATGCAGAGGTTGGGTAGAAACAGGGCAGAGAGAAGGAGAGATCTCTGGTTGAAGAAAACCAGTTTCAAAAGAGGATACTAAGTGATTCTGAACAACTGACAGGGAGGGGATAGAAGAGGAGAGACTGAGGTTCAAGTAAATCAGTGAGGGTGGGAAATCAGTAATGGAGTGAGCTCCTGGAGTTCCTGGGAAGGGAAGGGGGCTGAGCAGAATTGGAGCGCTCAGCTTTGGACAGGAGCATATGTGTGGTACAACGGACACAACACAGGTTTTATAATATTACAGATTTGGATCTTGCTTCCCGGTTTGACTACTTCATAACTTATGACCTTGTTGAAATAATTTAATCTATCTCAGCCTCGGTTTCCATAACTGTCAAATGGAGACAATAATAAGACCTATTTCTTTTTTAAATATTTATTTATTTAACTAATCTCTACACCCAGTGTGGGCTTAAACCCACAACCCCGAGGTCAAGAGTCGCAGGCTCTTCTGACTGAGCCAGTCAGGTGCCCCAATAGGACCTATTTCTTAGGGCAGTTGTGAGAATCCAGTAAAACAATAGCTGGGAAATCATCTAGCATAGAGTCTGGCACCTAGGAGTCCTCCATAAAGGGATGATGAAGGAAAAAGCAGAGATATTAGGAGTGAAATTAAGTTAGCACATATGAATTGGGCTCATAATTCAAAAGGTAACCTGAGGAACACTGTTCCTTGCCTAGATGGGGTCTGCCAGTGCCCCACTGTGGTAATCGTTAGTGCTGCTCACTAATATTACTGGTGCTTTTTCTTCTGGGCACAGAGTGGGACTATAATTTCTCCTCTCTTGAAGTGAGATGTGATATGACTTACTTTGGTAAATGGAATATGAGCAAAAGTGACATGCATCATTTCTATGTGGAGCACTTAATTGTTAGTTCTCAATTCTCTAGTGCTCTCTTCCTCGGCCTTGCCAAATGGAGAAGTACTGTGATAGCAGAAATGCAATGCTGAGCCAACTAACGGAGGACAGCTACCCAAGATAGTCACCCAGACCTGCAGTGGGAAAGAAAAAACTTAACCTCTTTTAACCCACTGAGATTTTGAAATTATTTACTATTGCAATAGAACCTGGCCTATCTTGATTTATATGCCAGAAAAAGCAAAAGGAAAGCGTCCCTTAATTTAATACCTAGTAGTGTCTGAGGACACCGTATGAAAAGTGAGGATAAAGTTAATGTGACCGGTTTTTAACAACTTGTCAGGATTTATAATTCCCCAAATTAATATTCTTGCCTTCAAAGTAGTCACTGTGGGATTATATAATAATTTAAATGATGTTAAAAACAGTTATGAAATTACTTTTACAACCTAGCCTCAAAATTGATTAATTTAGTCATTTACTATGTGCCAGGCACTGGGAATACAGAGATGAAAAGACATGTTCTTTCCCCTTCAGGAGTTCATAGTGTTGTAGCAGGAAATATATAAAGTGTTCTAAAATATGTAAGTGTTGCAATGCCTGGCAGGGTCATAGATGAGGAAATGGTCAGTTCTACCGGAGAGATTCAGGGAAGTCTTCATAGATGAGAGATGACCAGGGGTTCACTAGACAGAAGGATTGGGGGTGGAGGCAAGGCTATTCCAGGCAGAGGAATAACAGGAGCAAAGGCATGGAGGTTTGAGGTAGCATGACACACTTGTGTAAGTGTAGATGTTTCTGTTTGTCCAGAGCCTAGTGTCAGAAGGGGATGCTAGAAGACATGAGGCTGGCAAAAAAGTATGGGCACATCACGAGAGGCCATCTATTGTGCTAGCCAAGATTGTAGCATAGGCAGTGTGGTTCCGAGGCCAGTGGTTCAAAATCCTTCTCTGCAAAAGAAAAAAGATAATGGCACCACTGCTTATTTAGCAGGATATTAAAGGTGGCTTCCTAATGTCTCAAAGTTTGTCACTATTCTGAAAAACATTACCTGGATATTTGTCTCCCTGCGTTTCTGATTATATGGCTTTCTCTACTCCCTTAATGGCCTCCATTCTGCTTTCATATTTTTGTCCTATTTTTGGATTATGTTTAATCTTAAAACTCATTTCAAATTATTTGGCAGGTAGGTATGAATCTTAAATCAGAGTACCATAGAAACATTGAACTCTAGAGTTAGAAGAGGCTTTTTCATGTAATCCAGGGCAAGGTGTACTGGATATTAGTAAAGCCCACTTTTACGGGTGGGACTTCGTCCTCAGGTCCTCCCAATACTCTCTTATATTTAACTTTCCCATGTTTTGTGTATGTGACAGGACGAGGTTTGGGAAGCCACCTCAAATACCATTCTGTTATCTCAGATCTCTGATTCTAGGAATCCAGTTCTCAAATACTGCATGTGGATGAATGCTAGGAGCAACCAGCCCCAAATAGCCAAATTAAATTTCAGTTCAGTCCCTCTAGTTTTACTAGTGTTTCTCTTTAAACATTATACAAGATGCTTGTTCCTCCCCCACCCTTTTGTATTTTACAGAGTTCATTTCTTACACTATACTTAAGGATGGGCAAAATGTTCTTGACATTTCCGTCAGAATAGTAATTTCCAGGAATCGATTTACATATGCATTGGGTCAAGTGTCCAAATCTTAGTGAAAAATGACAAAGGATTTGCCATTTGCGCGTATCACAAAAGCATTGCAATACTCAGTGGCTGCTTTGGAGACCTAATAGAAGAGTTGAGTAAAAATTTTGCAATGCCTGTTCCTGGTACATTCTGTTCATAAATCATTGTCCAAAAGTTCAAGGGTCACATGATAGAAAAGGGGTAACCTCCTATTAAAAACCTCATTGTGAAGATGAAGTGTTAGTGTCAATTCTCATCTTGAGAATTATAATTGAATAAATAAATAAATACATAAACTATAAAACTTTTGACAAAAAATATGCCATTTTCAGTGATGGGTCAATGTAATATTCCTTATAATTTTGAAAATTAGAAATCAAGCTAGGTGGCATATAATAAGAGACTTGTTAAATAATTCATGGTACAAACATAGGATGAAATATTCTATGGTTGTGGTTGGCAGAATTCTAAGATGGCCTCCAAGTTTCCAGTCCATGGTATACACACCTGCCATAACCCCCTTCCCTAAAGTGTGGGCAAGACATATGAATATGATGGATAATTCTCCCTTGACTAGGTTATGTTATGTGATAAAGGTGATGAGATAGTCATTCACATGTTTATATTATAGCAGGCTGGCTAGAGACTCCCTTGTCTATTTTTGAAGAATAAGTTGGCTTATGAGAGGGCCATGTGCTAGGACATGGGATTGGCCTCTAAGAACCAAGAGCAACTCTTGACAGACAGCTAACAAGAAAACAACCTCAAGGAACTGAATTTTGCCACAAACTTGAATGAACTGACAAGAGGACCCTGAGCATTAGATGAGAGCACAGCTCTGGCTGACACCTTGATTTCATCCTGGCGAGACCCTGAGTAGACAGCCTAGCTAACTCATGCCTGGAATCCTGGCCCAAAGACAACATGAGATAATAGATTTGTGTTTTAAAACAGTAATTTTGTGGTAATTTGTTATTCAGCAATAAAAAACTAATACAATAGCCATTTGAAAATGTGTTGATAAAAATTTATTCGATGAGTTTTGAAAAGACTTACAATATCAAAAATAAAGATACAAAATTTTACACACAATATGCCCTTAGGAGCATCAAGGAAAATATATAGACAAAAGAAATATTCTAGCATATCAGAAATGGTTGCTGCTGGGATTTTTCAACTTTTGCTTTTTTTTTATATGTTTCTGTGTACATTTTCTAGAATGAGAATATATTCATTTGCTAACCAGAAATAATTAAGTATGACCCTAAGAAAAGTAAGAAAAATATAGGTATTAAGGATATAAAAAATTATTGAAGAAAAATGTGCTTTTCTTTCTTTCTTATTTATTTATTATTTGAGAGGGAGGAGGAAGGGCAGAGGATGAAGGAGAAGGGATTGAGAATCCTAAGTAGGTTCCATGCCCAGTGTGGAGGCTGATGTGGGGTTCGATCCCATGACCCTGAGATTACAACCCCAGCTGAAATTAAGAGTCTGTTGCTTAACCAATTGAGCCACCCAGGTGCCCCTCTTTCTTTTTTTTTTTTAAGACTTTTTTTTATTTTTAAGTAATCTCTACATCCAATATGGGCCTCCAACTCACAACCCCAAGATCAAGAGCCTCATGTTCCACTGACTGAGCCAGCAAGGCTCCTTGAAAAATGTGCTTTTCTTGAAGTTGTTCGTCACAGTGATTTTACTTGTACGAATATAAATCCATGACTCAAAAAACAAATTTCCTACCTTTGTCCACTAAAATGACCTAGAAGTAATGATACTTCAGAATCAATGAGTTTATCCAGCATTCAGACCTTGGTTTCTAAATACTATTTGCTACTAAAAGAAAACAAAGGCTCTTTATGGAAATAGCTGATTCCAGGTGTGGGGCAGGGGAAGTACAGGATGTACAGGACATCCTGTTGTGCCAGAAAACAGCAAAGTACACAAAGAATAATGGGCTCATATCAAAAGACCATGGGAGACAGCTTGAAGGGGAACCCTCTGGCCAAATTTGGAACAATCTGAGTATCAAAACGAGAATGATTATTTGTTTAATAACACATTGATTTTTTAAAAATCCATGAGTCCATTATGATATCTCTATCATCTATATATCTCTCTTCTATCTAGCTACCTCTCATCATCTATTGTAATCTATATCTATATAAAAGAATAGTAGAGAAAAGAAAAGCTCTTCTTCATAGTAAATATCAAAGAATGATAGAACTAGAGATATCATGATTTTATAACACTTGATGTAATAATTGCTGGCTGGGTCAAGCAGCAATCATCAGTGTATTTTAAAACCATCGGATAAAAGGTTGTTAGGAAAAAAGCATATTCACATGGTGCTGAAGAATCACTCCACAATTTACTTAGTAATTGCAAAAGGGAAACTGTACATGATATCTGGAGGTCACCACCTGAACCTAACAATCAATAATTAATCATGGGATGATCTGACATTATATGCCTCTGTTATGGACTGAATGTTTGTGTCCCTCCCGCCACTCCTAAATTTATATGTTGAAATCCTAGCCTCCAATGTGATAATATTAGGAAGTAGGGCCTTTGGGAGGGGATTAGGTCATGAGGGTGAAGCTCTCGTGAATGGGATTAGTGCTTTTATAAAAGAGACCCCAGAGTGCTCTCTGGCTCCTTCTGCCATGTGAGGAGACAGCAAGAAGATGGCTATCTATGAACTGGGAAGTGGGTTCTTACCAGACACTGAATCTGCATCTTCCTTGATCTTAGATTTCCCAGCCTTCAGAATTGTGAGGAATAAATGTTTGTTGTTTAAGCCACCCAGTCTGTGGTATTTTTGTTATAGAAGCCTAAACTGGCTTAGAAATTGGTACTGAGAAGTTGGGTGCTACTGTAACAAATACCTAAACATGTGGAAGCAGGTTTGGACCTGGGTGATGGGTAGAGGCTGAAAGAGTTTTGAGGTGTATGCTAGAAATATGAAAGGAATTTTAAAGGAAATTCTGAGGAGAGCTCAGAAAAAAAAAAGCTGTGGAGAAAGCCTCAGTCTCATAGAGAACACTTAAGTAATCATAAACAGAATTTGGTTAGAAATATGGATAGTAAAGACCATTCTGATGAGATCACAGACAGAAATGAGGAACATGTTATTTTATTTTTTTTAAGATTTTATTTATTTATTTGACAGAGAGAGACACAGTGAGAGAGGGAACACAAGCAGGGTGAATGGGAGAGGGAGAAGCAGGCTTCCCGCGGAGCAGGGAGCCCAACATGGGGCTCGATCCCAGGACCCTGAGATCACGACCCGAGCTGAAGGCAGATGCTTAACGACTGAGCCACCCAGGTGCCCTGAGGAACATGTTATTGAACAATGAAGAAAAGGTGATCTTTATTATAAAGTGGCAAAGAACTTGGCTGAACTGTGTTCATGTACTAGTATTTTATGGAAGGTAGAACCTCTGAGAGATGAAATTGGATATTTAGCTGAAAAGATTTCTTTTTTTTTTAAGATGTATTTATTTGAGAGAGAGAGTGAGTGGAGGGGCAGAGGGAGAGGGAGAGAGAGAATCTTAAGCAGGCTCCATCCTAGTGTGGAGCCTGACGTGGGGCTTGATTTCATGACCCTGAGATCATGACCAGAGTCGAAACCAAGAGTCAGTCACTCAGTGGACTGAGCCACCTGGGCATTCCTAGCTGAAGAGATTTCTAAGCAAAATGTTAAAGTAGTGGTCTTGTTTCTCCTGACTGCGTATAGTAAAATGTGAGAAGAGAAAAATGATTTGAGGACAGAATTATTAAGCAAAAAGTAGCCAGAACTTAAAGATTTGGAAAATTCTCAGTCTATCCATATTGCAAAGAATGAGAAGGTGCATTCAAAAAAGAAAACTAGGGGTGTAGCCAAGTGATAGTTTGATAAGGAGATTATAATGGATATGAACCATGGACTTAAACAGCCATCTCAACAGAAGCCAGGTACTATTCTTCAAGACAAGGGAAGAATGAACTCCTCCTCGCCAAGGTGATTCAAGTGTCATTTCTACTAGGACTCAGAGTGCAAGGGCCTGGGGGGTGGAGGAATTTCCAAGGATGAGGCTGCCTCTCTGTTCGGGAGTCAGGGGTGGGGCCCCTGCAGAGGACTGTTGTCATGGGAAGCACCTTACCAAGTGGTAGGGGTGATGTTGCCACTGAGGTGGGTCTGAAAGGCAGAGCATCAAGCCAGAGAGGATTATTCTCAAACCTTAAGGTCCGATAGAATTTGCCCCATTAAGTTTTGGACTTACTTGTGACCCAGTACCCCTTCCTTTCTTTTCTGTTTCTCTCTTTGGGAATAAGAGTGTCTCTGCCTGTCCTACCATTATATTTTGGTATCACGCAACTTACCTCATTTCATAGATTCACAGCTGGAGAGAAATTTGCCTCAGGATGAATCAGACCTTGAGTCTTACCCATATCTGACTTAGATGATATTTAGATTAGACTTTGGACTTAAGACTTTAGAATTGATGCTGGAACCAGTTAAGAATTTTGGAGCTGTTGGTATGGAGTAAATGCATTTTGCATGCAAGAAGTTCATACATTTTGGGGGATGAGGGGTGGACTATTATGAACTGAATGTTTGTATCCCCCTAAATCCATATGTTGAAATCCTACCCCCCAATGTGATGGTATTTGGAAGTGGGGCCTTTGGGAGGTGATTAAGTCATGAGGGTGGAACCCTCATGAAAGAGATTAGTGTCCTTATAAAAGAGACCCCAGAGAGCTCCCTTGCTTCTTCCACCATGTGAGGACACAGTGAGAAGACAGCTGTCTATGAACCAGGAAGCAGGCCCTCTTCTGCCAGAAGACACCAAATCTGCCAGCACCTTGATCTTGGACTTCCCAGCCTCCTGACTGTGAGGAATAGATGTTTGTTTTTAAGCCATCCAGTCTATGGTATTTTTTGTTACAGCAATGTGAATGGACTAAGATAGTCTCCTAATGTGATGCAATATGATGTACACAATACCGCCAGTGAAGTTTTCTTGCTCCAAACATTTAACCTGAACCTAATCAAGCCTCTATCAAATGCTGTCCAAAAGAAATATAATGGAAGCCACACATGTAATTTTAAATTTCTTTTTAAAAAAGATTTTATTGATTTATTGAGAGAGAGAGGGAGGGACAGAGGTAGAGGGAGAAGCAGACTCCCCACTGAGCAGGGAGCCTGACATGGGGCTCGATCCCCGGACCCTGGGATCATGACCTGAACCAAAGGTCCAACCGACTAAGCCACCCAGGCACTCTTAATTTTAAATTTCTAATAGCCACATTGAAAGTAGAAAGAAATAGATGACATTAATATTAATAATGTATTTTACTTAATCAAGTATATCCAAAATATTATTTCAGCATGAATCAAAATTTTTAATGAAATATTTTACTTTTTTTAACAAGTCTTCAAATTCTATTGCATATTTTATACTTACAGTACATTTCATTTTAATCTAACCACATTGCAAACACTCAATAGTCACATGTAGCCAGTGGCTAACATATTAGACAGCACAACTCTAGATCTAACTTCAAGCTTATAAGAAATTCATGGGAAAGAGGAACAAATTAAAGCCATCAGAAGAAAACAATTAGGTAAAATTCCGAATGTGGGACTTTCTATAAGAAAATGTGCCTGCAGAAACAGACACATAGATCAATGGAACAGAATAGAGAGCCCAGATATGGACCCTCAACTCTATGGTCAAATAATCTTCGACAAAGCAGGAGAAAATATGCAATGGAAAAAAGTCTCTTCAATAAATGGTGCTGGGAAAATTGGACAGCTATATACAGAAGAATGAAACTGGACCATTCTCTTACACCATATACAAAGATAAACTCAAAATGGATGAAAGACCTCAATGTGAGACAGGAATCCATCAAACTCCTAGAGGAGGACATAGGCAGTAACTTCTTCGACATTGGCCACAGCAACTTCTTTCAAGACACGTCCCCAAAGGCAAGGGAAACAAAAGCGAAAATGAACTTTTGGGACTTCACTGAGATAAAAAACTTCTGACAGCAAAGGAAACAGTCAACAAAACAAAGAGGCAAACCACAGAATAGGAGAAGATTTTTGCAAATGACACTACAGACGAAGGGCTGATATCCAAGATCTATAAAGAACTTCTCAGACTCAACACCCAAAAAACAAATAATCAAGTCAAAAAATGGGCAGAAGACATGAACAGACGCTTCTCCAAAGAAGACATACAAATGGCTAACAGACACATGAAAAAATGTTCATCATCATTAGCCATCAGGGAAATTCAAATCAAAACCACATTGAGATACCACCTTACACCAGTTGGAATGGCAAAAATTGACAAGGCAAGAAAGAACAAATGTTGGAGAGGTTGTGGAGAAAGGGGAACCCTCTTACACTGTTGGTGGGAATGCAAGTTGATACAGCCACTTTGGAAAACAGTGTGGAGGTTCCTCAAAAAGTTAAACATGGAGCTACCCTATGACCCAGCAATTGCACTACTGGGCATTTACCCCAAAGATACAAATGTAGTGAAAAGAAGGGCCACATGCATCCCAATGTTCATAGCAGCAATGTCCACAGTAACCAAACTGTGGAAAGAGCTGAGATGCCCTTCAACAGAAGAATGGATAAAGAAGATGTGGTCCATATATACAATGGAATATTACTCAGCCATCAGAAAGGACGAATACCCAACTTTTGCATCAACACAGATGGAACGGGAGGAGATTATGCTAAGTGAATTAAGCCAAGCAGAGAAAGTCAATTATCATATGGTTTCACTTATTTGTGGAACGTAAGGAATAGCATGGAGGACATTAGGAGAAGGAAGGGGAAAATGAAGGGGGGGAAATCAGAGGGGGAGATGAAGAATGAACCATGAGAGACTATGAACTCCGAGAAACAAACTGAAGGTTTTAGAGGGGAGGAGGTTGGGGTGATGGGTTAGCCTGGTGATAGGTATTAAGGAGGGTATGTATTGCATGGAGCACTGGGTGTTATATGCAAACAATGAATCATGGAACACTACATCAAAAACTAATGATGTACTGTATGGTGACTAACATAATAAAAAAAAAAAAGGAAAGAAAATGTGCCTGGACTCAGTGAAAAGTGAATGTCATAGGTAGAGGAAATGTTCTTGATTAAAAGAGTCTAAGGAGACATAAAAACCAAATGCATTTCACGGATTCTGTTTTTACAAAAGGTATAGATATTTTAAGGACAATTGGGGAAATTTTAATATGAACTAAATATTAGATATTACTAAGGAATTATTGTTTTTTTTAAAGATTTTATTTATTTGACAGAGAGAGACAGTGAGAGAAAGAGCATAAGCAGAGGGAGAAGCAGGCTCCTCGATGAGCAGGGAGCTCAGTGTGGGGCTCGATCCCAGGACCCTGGGATCATGACATGAGCTGAAGGCATATGCTTAATGACTGAGCCACCCAGGTGCCCCACTAAGGAATTATTGTTAATTGTGTTGGGGGATAATAATATTGTGGTTATGCAGGAGAATGTATTCTTAGGAGATGCATGCTGAAGAATTCAGGGGTGAACTTTCATGATCCCTGCAACTTTCAAATGGTTCAGCAAAAAAATAAAACATGTACATCTACTATCTATCTATATAAACCAAATATGGCAAAATGTTAAAAAAATGTTGGATCTAAGTAGAAGGCATGTGGCTATACATTATATAATTCTTTCAACGTTTTGTTAAAATTTTTTTAATTGTGAGAAAATTGTTCTATAAAGAAACTTCTGGACTAGATGGAGATGGCTCCACCAACGTTCTACCACACTTTAAAAGAACCTAATTGTATATACAAAGTAAATAATTTTTCAAGTACCTTATGAGCACACTATTCTGTAAATACTTTGTGAGATATATTCTAAGGGCACAGAACTACAAAGACAGCTTTCCTCATTAGGTTTATTGTTAATAGTATTTCAATTTTGAAACAATTTTATATATATCATAGGACAAAGCAAATAAGTATGCTAATGTTATTAGGAACTTAGATTTTCACTGTAAAGGAGTCAGAAATACATGTTGATGGGGACTATCCAGGGATTCTTGAGAGTCACAGTGGTTTTGGGGTGAGCTCTTAAGAATCACCTGCTTTGGTGCTGCAGGGTGAGAACTCTGGCAGCAGCTTCCCTGACCTTTGTTCCCCTAGCCCTTCCAATGGATGTGTAAGTCTATTTCCTTGTGTTAAAACTCTTTATTCTTGGTATATGTAGAGTGACTTCTGTTTTTCTTGACCGAACCCTCATTAATATAGGGAAGCTATTTTAGTTGTGGTTTGTCCATACCCTAACTTAGAGCCCTTTACAGTGTCTGCTTTTTGTGGGTTAGGAATCCTTTAAGACTTCTTAATTTAGGTGGACTCTGAGCCTTGACTTCTCTGCACTTTGCCCCTTGAGATTGTAGAACTGATGCTCAGAGCGTACAGTATCAGCAAATGCTCTTAGGGCTCAAGTGGCTTTGGTGTTCTGATATTTAGTTTACTTCTCTGAGATCAGGCTTTCTCCTGAAAATATGACCTTGCATTTCTCACACTATCCTTTAATCATGGAAATATTTTTAAGGGAATGTTTTTGTTTATTATCTAGGATTTTTTTCTTGTTTTTGGCAGGTTGGTTCTTCTGAATAACCTAGCCTCTTATTAATGGAATGGAAGTCCCCAGAAGCTTTTGAGCCTAATCAAAGGAGGCCCCTACAGGGATAAGCTAATGAAAAGAATCTGGGGCACTCTGGTAAACCAATAGAGGGGATATATTTAAGGCAAATGGCTTTTTCAGAGTCTCTCCGACTTAAGCCTTTTATGCAGGTTTCTAATCCATGTTGCTGGCCCTCTTCACTATGGGTTTGCAAATCCAGTACTGTTTCAGTTCTTTGCATTTATAAACTATAACAATGATAGATGTAAAGCCACATTTGTTTTTAGAGCTGTGTCTGCTTTTGGGTCACAGTGTCCTTTGGAAATCTGATGAAATCACATACACACAAAACTGAGCATACAATTTTAGGGGGTTCATAGAACCCCTGAAGCCCATCAATGGGCCCCAGGTTGAAAAGTTGTCATGTAGAAAGTATCTAGGTCACTCAACTCTGGAAACCAGCAACCCTACAGAAAGGGAACTAAAAGAAATAAGCTAATGTGTTAGGCCACTAGAGGCATTGTAGTTCAGCAATGCTCATGCTTCTGTACTTTTGGATTGAGCCAAGTTGCCTTCTCCCAGCTGCATCAATACTTGAGAAACACTAAGTAAATTGATGTGGCACTGCTTAAAAGAACTGTTTTCTGTTGAATTTACTTTCTTGGATATTGAAGATGAGAAGAACAGAGTGTGAAATTGAGCTTATTCACATGAGCGGTTCCTGAAATTCCAAGCAAGTTGGAAGTTAATTCTTCAGCTGGAGAACTCTGTGCATCCTTCCTACTCCTTTTAACAAGAGAATGAATAGAAATTCGGAATTTTTATTTCTGAATAAAATGAATGAAGACTTCCCTTTAAAATTTTCCCTCTTCTCTATCTTGGATCCCTATAAATTATAATCTTTGAAAAATAGGGTCTCCCAATCCAGCTTGGTGTTCCTTCCTCTAATATTGTATCAGAATGAATTCAGAAAAGACAATAAGATTTATTGCTGATGATTCACATTCATCTCTTCAAAAGATGATGCAGGTGAGGATCCAAAAAATGGAATGAGATGGTCCTTCTAAGCTGAAGGAATATTGTGGGTTTTTTTTGAAGATTTTATTTATTTATTTATCAGAGAGAGAGCGCACACAAGCAGGGGCAGCAGCAGGCAGAGGGAGAGGGAGAAGCAGACTCCCCGCTGAGCAGGGGGTCTGATGTGGGACTCGATCCCAGGACCCTGGGATCATGACCTGAGCTGAAGGCAGACGCTTAACCAACTGAGCCACCCAGGCGTCCCAAGGAATATTGTTTTTTAAAATCACTTTCTCATCTATTTAAATTCCACCATTTAGTCTTTTCACACAAAATAGGCTTATTGTAGAGAAATTAGAAAATGCTGATAAGGAAAAAGAAATAGGAGGATACATGCAGTTAATAACTACCATTTATTGAGCACTTACTATGTCCTTATACACTGTCTCATTTAATCCCCCAAATAGTCTAATAAAATAAGTACAGTTATTCCCATTTTATAGATGTAGAACCTGGGGTCCAAAGCCACACAGTTAAGAGGTGGTAGAGTTGAGATGTGAATATGGGCAGCCTGAGTCTAGAGCCCAATCACTTAACTACTGTACTTTCATATTTCTAACCCAAGTGCTATTACTTAGAGTAGCAACCCAGTACAGAGAAATTGGAATCAAGGACCTCGCTTTTAGTTCTGGCTCAGCCATAATTATCTGTTAAAACTGGGGCACCTTGTTTAATCTATTCCTGACAAAATTTCAATGGCTCTCAATTGTGTTTAGGATAAAATTAAGATTTCCTTAGTCTGGCATTCAAGACCCATATTCAATTCTGGTTTGTTCACTGTTTTTGACTATCAGATCCACTTGAACTTCCTGTCTTTACTAACCCTTTGGAGTGAATTTGCTTATATCTTGATTCATCCCTAACCAAGCTATGCCCTTCATCCATATCTTAGCTCTGATTAGGGTCATTAATTATTCATAAAAATTATTGAGTGCCAGCTATGTTCTAGGCACTGGGCTAAGTACTAGGAATATGATGGTAAATAAGACAACCAATATTCCAGGCCTCAAAGACTTTACAGTCTGGAGCAAGAAATAGAGGCTAAATGAATTTTAGAAAACCAAGTAGGACTGCAAATTATAATTAAGTGCCAGGAAGGAAAATGACAGAAGAACCTAGTTAGATGAGGTGGTCAGTAAAGATCTTTCTGAGGAGATGATATTAAGCAGAGAAATATAAAGAATGATAAGGAGCCAGCATTGTTACACTTAGAGAGGAGCATTCTAGGCAGAGGATACAGCAAACACAAAGCTCAAACCAGCCTGTTTCTGTATTATGGAACAGAGAGAAGGCCAGTGTGGCTAAAGCAGAGTAAGTAAGGGTAAGAGTGGAACAGAATGAGGCTGTAGAGTTAGGCAGGGACCAATTCAAGCAAGGTATTATAGGCAAAGGCAAGTAGTTTTCATTTTTGTTTTATTAATGAAACCAAAAGCCATTAAAATCTTTTAAATAGAGGAATGATATGGTCTGCTTTGCTTTTTGGAACAATTTCATGAGCTGATGTGTAGAAGGTGGTTTTGGGAGAGCTAGAGTGGAGGTAAAAAGACATCTTACCAAAATTGACTTAAGAAGGAACAGAAAACATGAATTTTTTATAAGCATTAAACACATTGAATCTGTAATTAAATCTTCCTGTGAAGAAAAACTTCAGGTCCAGCTGGCTTTACCAGTGAGTTTTACCAAATATTCAAGAATGAAATAACCCCAAACTTGTACAAACATATCCAGAGAATAAAGAAGAGGATACTTCCCAACTCATTTTATAAAGCTAGCTTAACCTTGATAACAAAACCTAACAAGAAAACCGTGAAATAATTACAAACTCCCTGATTTATGATGGTTTGACTTATTATTTTTCTACTTTGCAATGGTGTAAAAGTGATACAAATTCCGTAGAAACCATACTTTGAATTTTGAACTATGATCTTTTCCCTGACTAGTGATATGTGGTGTGATACTCTCTTGTGATGCTGGGCAGCAGCAGTGAGCTATAGCTGCCAGTCAGCCACAGAGATCACAAGGGTAAACAACTGATACACTTAACAACCATTGTGTAACCATACACACATTCTGTTTTTCACTTCCAGTACAGTATTCAATAAATTACATGAGATATTCAAAACTTTATTATAAAATAGGCTTTGTGTTAGATGATTTTCCCAACTGTAGGCTCACGTAAGTGTTCTGAGCACGTTTAAGGTAAACTAGGATAAGCTATGATATTCTGTAGGTTACATGTATTGAATGAATTTTTGACTTATGATATCTTCAATTTACATTGGGTTTATTGGGATATAATCCCACTGTAAGTTGAGGAAGATCTGTATAAGCCAATCTCATTCATGAACATTGATGCAAAAATCTTAAGCAAAATATTAGAAAATTGAAACTAGCACTGCTTTAAAATATAACGACCAAGTTGAGTTCATTTTAGGAATGCAAGTTGGCTTAACACAAGAAAATAAATTTGTGTAATTCTGCCACCTTGAAAAATTCGAGGAAAAAAATCAGATGTAATTTCAATATATGAAAGATAACAGTTCTTCCCTAAATCAATCTATAATTTTAGTGCAATTAAGACTTGTTACAAAACTATAGCAACTAAGACAGGTGGTATTTTTATGGGGAGAAATAAATAATCCAGAACAGAGTAGAATCCAGAGATACTTACAGAGACACATACACAAATTGATGCTTCATATAAAACTGAAGTGGCATAACAAGTATGCATTTTTCAATTAATAATGCTAAAAATATTGGGTCCCCATAGGGAAAAAACCTGACCCCTACAACACACATTAAGTATATAAAAATCAACTCTAAGAGGAAAAAAGACCTAAATGGGATAGCAAAAGTTTTATAAGTTAACACAGGAGGATACTTCATAATCTCAGGGTAAAGAAGGTTTACAAAACAGGAAAAAAAGTAGTAAGCACAAAGGAAAATATTAATAAAACTTGAACTACAATAAAATTAAGAACTTTTAATCAAGAGACATCATAAGAGAGTCGTGAAAAGACTGGCCACAAATGTAAAGACGATTTTGCAAAATTTATAAAGCAATAAAAAACTCATGTCCAGAATATATAAAGAACTCTTAAAGATCAGAAAGAAAAAGAGAGACAACCTAATAGAAAAATAAACAAGAGACTCAAACAAGCACTTGATAAAAGAAGAAATTCAAATGGCCAATAAACATAAAAAGTGCTCAACCTGATTAATAATCAGGAAAATGCAAATGAAAACCATAGTAAAAAACCACTAAATACCCATTTGACTGGCAAAAAAACTTTCAAAGTCTGTCAGGAGCAAGACTTTAGACTGTGGCTAAGTGAAAATATAAGCAAATCCATCCCTGAAAAAGCGACTATAAAGCTGGACAAAATGACAGAAACAACCGTTTTGATATTCTGGAAATTAACCAGTCATGCAACATTCTGAGAGGTATTTATGTATTTTTTTTAAAAGATTTTATTTATTTATTTGACAGAGAGAGAGCACAAGCAGGGGGAGCAGCAGAGGGAGAGGGGGAAGCAGGCGCTCGGCTGAGCAGGTAGCCTGATGTGGGGCTTGATCCCAGGGCCCTGGGATCATGACCTGAGCTGAAGGCAGACGCTTAACTGACTGAGCCACCCAGGAGCCCCTCTGTGAGGTATTTATACTTGACCACCTGCTGAGCTTTGGGTAAGAACAATGGGTATCTGTGGCATTCTGGCCTAGGGATGTGCCTATCCCACCTCAGCTCCATTGGTGTGGATCTTCTACCAGATCTTGACATGGCAGCTTCTCTGCCAAGGTTGAGGGACAGGGCTGTCTCTATTTTAAGAGAGCAAATGCCCATGCTTAGCATCACTATCAGTGGAATTGACTTCTAGGAGGTTGGCCAGTGGGAAAAGGCCAACAGCTTGGCTCTACTAGCTTGAGGTTGTCGTAGTTGTGGCTAACAACCTATTCCTAGCTGAGGCTGCTCAAATGCATAGCAAAGACCTTGAGGGGCCCCACACCAGTCACCCACTTAGCCAACTCAGGCTGTATGCATGCTTATAGGAGATTCAAAAGGACCTGGCAGAAAATAAAACTAGGGGCAGGTCTGAAAACAATCTGAACTTTGAATACAATCTCCTACCAAGGCACAGATCCAGAGATGATTCTGGCTTGGGTGTTTGAGCAGAAGCTCTGACCACTAAGCTACACAGATACAGAAACAACTTCTAGGAAGCAAGGCTTAAAAATAAAAATAACAAGAATATTGAAAAACAACTGAGCAGAGACCTTAGTGACCCTACCCTTGCACAATGCAAGGGTGACAGATTTAACAGATTAAGTCCAGGCAAGTTACTAAACAAAGAGAGAAACAAATGAGCAAAACAACAACAACAAAAACATTCAGGAGAAAACTACCAGAATACATAGTGGCTACAAAATTTATCTAAAATGTCCAGTTTTTGGGGTGCCTGGGTGGCTTAGTCAGTTAAGCATCTGCCTTTGGCTCAGGTCATGATTCCAGGGTCCTGGGATTGAGACCCACATTGGGCTCCTTCCTCAGCAGTGAGTCTGTTTCTCCCTCTTCCTCTGACCCTCTGCCTGCTTGTGCTCACTCTCTCTCTGTCTCTCTTAAATAAATAAATAAAAATCTTTAAAATGTCCAGTTTTCAAGATAAAAATAGAGCTACCCTACAACCCAGCAATTGCACTACTAGGTATTTATCCAAAGGACACAAACATAGTGATTTGAAGGGGCACATATACCCCAATATTTATAGTAGCAATGTCCACAATAGCCAAAATATGAAAAGAGCCCAGATGTCCATCAACAGATGAATGGATAAAGAAGATGTGAGATATATATATATATATCTGTATATATATATATGTATATATATATATATCTGTATCTCTGTCTATCTATCTATCCATCTATCTATCTATCATCATCATCACCTATCATCTATCATACATACACACAATGGGATATTATGCAGCCATCAAAAAGAATGAAATCTTGCCATTTGCAATGATGTGGATGGAACTAGAGGGTATTATGCTATGAAATAAGTCAGTCAAAGAAAGACATGATTTTGCTCGTATGTGGAATTTAAGAAACAAAACAGATGAACATAGGGAAAGGGAGGGAAAAACAAAATGAGATGAAACAGAGTGGGAGACAAACTATAAGAGACTCTTAACTGTAGGAAACAAACTGAGGGTTGCTGGAGGGAGGTGGGTGGGGAGATGGGATAACTGGGTGATGGGCATTAAGGAGGGCACTTGATGGAATGAGCACTGATGCAACTGATGAATCACCAAACTCTACCTCTGAAACTAATATACTATATGTTAATTAATTGATTTTAAATAAAAAATAAAGAAAATGTCCAGTTTTTAGGAAAAAAATAAAAAACTTACAAATAAACAAGAAAGTTTGACCCCCACCCAAGAAAATATACATCAGTGGAAACTGTATCCAAGTGTCCCCAGAGGTTGGATATAGCAGACAAAGAATTCAAGGCATGTATTACAAATGAACTAAAGGAAACTATGTTGAAAGAATTAAATGTGAGTCTGACAACAATAAATCAACAAATAGAGATTCTCAATAAGGAGCTAGAAATGATAAAAAACCAAATGGTAATTCTGAAGTTGAAATTTATAATAACTAAAATGAGAAATGTATTACAGGGGCTCAGGTACAGATTCTAGATGATAAAAGAATCGGTGGACTTGAAGATAGATAATTTCAATCGAAATTATCCGACACAAACAATAGAAGGGAAAGGATTGAAGAAAAATGAGCAGAGACCTGTGGTACAACAGTAAGCCTATGAACAAACATGTAATGGCAGTAGAGAGATACAGGAGCAGAGAAAGAGTAGAAAGGGGAAGGGGCAAAAAAATATTTGAAGAAACAATGGCCCAAACCTTCCCAGAGTTGATAAAAATAATATACACATCCAAGAACCTAAAAAAAACTCAAGTAGGAAAAATACAAAGAGATCCACACCAAGACACGTTATAGTCAAACTGTTTAAAGCCAAAGACAAAGAGAAAACTGTGAAGGCAGCAAGATAATAAAAAGCTTGTTATGTTATAGGGAAGCATCAATACAATTATCAACTTTCTCAGTAGAAGAAATGGAGGCCAGGAGTCAGGGGGATAGCATGTCCAAAATGCTGAAGGAAAAAGGAAAATCTATTTAATAAGAATCTTATTTTTCATAAAAATATCATTTGAAAATAAAGGCAAAATACATTTCCAGATAAACAAACAGTAAGATAATTTTTGTTAGCACACCAGCCTTAAAAGAAATCCTTAAAGTTAAAAAAAAGAAAACCTTAATGATTTAAGGACTTACAAAGGTCCTTCAGGTTGAAATGAAGTGACAAGGTGGTACACTCAAATCCACAGGGAGAAATGACATGTGCCACAAATGGTAAGTATGTGGGGTAATAAAAAAAGACTATATTTTTCTCATTTATTCCCTTCTTTAAGACATATAAGATCACATAAGGCAATAATTATAATATTGTATTACTGGGCTTAAAATATGCAGAGATCTAATACATATGGCAATAATAGCACAAAGGTGAAAGGAGTAAACTGATTTATATTGGAACAAAGTTTCTCTAGCTTATCAGAATTTAATATTAATTTGAAAAAGATTGTAATAAGTTAGTAGATTGTGATAAATATTGTAATCCCTAGAACACCCACTAACAAAACAACAAAAAATAGAGCAAAAAATTTGACAGAGGAATTAAAACGATACATTAAAAATGCTTATTTGACACAAAAGAAGTCAGTTAATGAAAAACAGCAAAGACAGAGTCATATAAAAAACAAATTGGGAGGGATGCCTGGGTGGCTCAGTCGGTTAAGCATCTGCCTTCAGCTCAGGTCATGATCCCAGAGTCCTAGGATTGAGCCCCATTTCCGGCTCCCTGCTCAGTGGGGAGTCTGCTTCTCCCTCTGCCTGCAGCTTCCCCTGATTGTGCTCTCTCTCTGACAAATAAATAAATAAAATCTTAAAAGAAGGAAAACAAATTGAGAATGGCAAAGGTAATTAAACTATAGTAAGAATTAAATTAAATGTAAAGAGTCTAAATATCCTAAATGAAACATAGAGATAGTCAGACTGGATTTAAAAAAAAAAAAACAAACCACGATCCAAATATATGCTGCTTACAGAGGCATACTTTAGATTCAAAAGGCACAAATAGGTTGAAAGTAAAACATTAATATCAAACAAAATAGAGTTTAAGAAATACTGTTAGAGAAAAAGGACAGACAGTTCAAAAGTATAAAAGAGTCAATACATAAGGAAGGTATAGCAATTATAAATACTGTGGAAAGAGCCAGGATGCCCTTCAACAGATGAATGGATAGAGAAGATGTGGTCTGTATATACAAGGGAATATTACTCAGCCATCAGAAAGGATGAATACCCAACTTTTACATCAACATGGATGGGACTGGAGGAGATTATGCTAAGTGAAATAAGTCAAGCAGAGAAAGTCAATTATCATATTGTTTCACTTATTTGTGGAACATAAGGAATAACATGGAGGACATTAGGAGAAGGCAGGGAAAAATGAAGGGGGGGAAATTGGAGGGAGAGATGAACCATGAGAGACTATGGACTCTGGGAAAAAAACAGGGTTTGGGGGGGGTGGGGGGATGGGTTAGACCGGTGATGGGTATTAAGGAGGGCACGTACTGCATGGAGCACTGGGTGTTATATGAAAACAATGAATCATGGATCGCTGTACCGAAAACTAATGTATTGTATGGTGACTAACATAACATAATAAAATAAAATAAAAAAGACAGAAATGAAAAACAAAATAAATATATAGACCAAAAACAGAGACTCGGGAGAAACAAATAATTTGACAATTGTAGTTGGAGATTTCAATACTCTCAATAATTGATAGAACATCTAGACAGAAAATTACATGATATGGAAGACTTGAGCACTATCAACCAACTCAACCTAACTGATATTTATACAATACTCCACTCAACAATTCCAGAATATATATTCTTTCAAGCACACATGGAATATTCTTCTAAATAGAACACACTAGCCCATAAAACAAGTCTTAATAAATTGGAAAGGGTTGAAATAATACAAAGTATGTTCTCTGATTACAACACAATTAAATTAGAAATCAACAAAATAAACAAATCTTGAAAATCCTCAAATATTTGGAAATTAAATATCACACTTCTAAATAACCCATAGGCAAAAGAAGAAATCACAAGGAAAAGTGGAATATATTTTGAATTGAATGGAAATAAAAACACAGCATACCAAAATTTATGGGATGTGACTAAAAGCAGTGTTTCATGGGAAAATTATAGATTTAAATGCTTATAACAGAAAATATGTCAGAAAAAAAGGAGTCTAATCAACAATCTAAACTTCTACCCTAAGTATCAAAACAAAACAAAAATAAGGAGCAAACTAAACTCAAGGTAAGCAGAAGGAAATAACAATGAAGGATGGAAACCAATGAAAGAGGAAACAAAAATAATAGAAAAAAATCTGTAAAGACAAAAATTGATCTTCAAAAAAAGGTGAACAAAATTGACAAATCTTTAGCTAGACTGACTACCAAAAAAGAAGGAAAGACACAAATTACTAAAGTCAGGAATGAAAGACCTCTATTGACCTACAGAAATTAAAAGAACTATAAGGAGGGGTACTAGTTTCTTAGGGCTGCTGTAACAAATTACCAAAAACTGGCTGCCTTAAAACAACACAAATTTATTGTCTCATGGTTCTGGAGGCTAGAAATCTGACATCAAGGTATTGACAGTGTCACACTTCATCTGAAAGCTCTAGGAGCGAATTTTTCATTGCCTCTTCCAGCTTCTGGTGATTGTTGGCAATCTTTAGCATTCCATGGATTGTGGCATAACTATGATCTCTGTCTTCACAAGGCTTTCTCCACTATGGGTGTGTCTACTCTGTGTCTTCACATGGCCTTCTAATAAGGACACTAGTCATGGGATTTGGGGTCCAAATGGTCATAATCCAATATGACCTCATTTTTAACTAATTACATCTGTAAAGACCTTATTTCCAAATCACATTCTGAGGTTCTGGATGGACATGAATTTTGGGAGGGGAACACCATTAAGTCAAATACATATGGTATTATAAACAATTTTGTGTCAACAAATTGGGCAACTTACATGCAATGGACAAATTTTTAGAAAAAGAGAAAGTAACGAAGCTGATTCAGGAAGAAATAGAAAATATGAATTGACCAATAACAAGTAGAGAAAATGAAATAATACTTAAAATTTTTCAAAAAAGAAATCATGTCAAGATGGCTTTACTATCAAATATTTAAAGAAGAAATAATACCAATCATTGACACTTTCAGAAATAAAGGAAAAAGGGTCATTTCCCAACTTCTTCTATGAGGCCAGTATTTCCTGACATCAAAGTCAAAGATATCCCAATGGAAAAAAAGTACAAACCAATATCATTCATGAGCATAGATGCAAATACACTTAACAAAATATTGGTATGATAAAATTCTAACATGGTCCCCCAAGATTCCTGGCCCTAGGTGTACACACATCTTTTCTCAGTTACTTAATCAAATACTGACCTAGGTATTGCTGTGAGGGGATTTTGCAGATGTAATTAAGGTCCTAAATCAGTTGACTGATAGGGAAATGATTCAGATGGGTCGGACTTAATAATATAAGCCCTTTAAAAGCAGTGAGATTTCTCTGGCTGGTCTCAGAAGGGCAAGTCAGAGATCAGGAGCATGACAAGGATTTGATATGCTATTGCTACTTGAAAATGGAGAGGGCAAGGATATCAGCAGTCTCTAGCTGCTCACAGCAGCTCCCAGATGTTAGTCAAAAAGGAAACAAGTCCCTCAGTCCTATAATGACAAGGAACTCAATTCTCCCAACAAGAAAGAGCTTAGAAGCATATTTTTTCCTCAGAGCCTGTAGATGAGATTCAGTTTGACCGATACATTGAATTTAGCCTGTGAGACCGTGAGCAGAGAACCCAGTCATGACATGCCAGACTTTTGACTTATAGGATTATGAGCTAATAAATGGGTGTTGTTTTAAGCCACTGAGTTTGTGGTAATTTGTTATGCAGCAATAGAAAACTAATATAATTAGCAAACCAAATTCAGTAACATATAAAAAAGATTATATACCATGACACAAATGAAATTTAGTCTAGTAATGCTAGATTGGTTTAATCTCTGAACATCAATTAGCGTAATATACTATATTAATAAAATAAAGGAAAAGACACATGATCATCTCAAGAGAAGCAAAAAAAGAATTTGACAAAAGCTAACATTCATGATGCAACAAACCAGAAATCAAAGGGAACTTATTCAACCTAAAAAAGAGTATCTACAAAAAAATCCATCCAGTTAACATCAGACTTAATAGTGAAAACAGAATGCTTTCCCATAAGTTTGGGAACAAGGCAAGAATGTGTGCTGTCTATTTCTTTCAACATTATACTGGAATATCTAACTAGTGAAATAAGGCAGAAATATAAATAAATAAATGAATGAATAAGTAAAATGCATAAAAATTGGAATGGAAGCATTAAAATGACTGTTATTCACAGATAGCATGGTATAGAAAATCCCAAGGAATCCACAAAATATTATTAGAATTAATAAATGAGTTTAGCAAGGTTATATAAGATCAGTGTACAAAAGTCAATTGTATTTGCTACACAGTAATAATAAACCATCAGATATTGAAATTAAGAAAATAATTCCATTCACGATAGCATCAAAAAAATTTAGGAATACATTTAGTAAAAGAAGTGGAAGATCTATACAATGACAACTACAAAATATTGTTGAGAGAAATTAAAGAAAACCCAAGTAAATGGAGAGACAGTTCATGTTCATAGATTGGAATATGCAATATTGTCAAGATGGCCATTTTCACTAAATTGATCTATAAATCACTGTGATCCCTATCAAAATCTGCAGGCCTTTTTTTGTAGAAACTGATAAATGTATCATAAATTTATATGGATAGGCAAAGACCTAGAAAAGCCAAAACAATTTTGAAAAAGAAAGACAAAATTTGAGGAATATATTACTCAATTTCAAAATTTACTATAAAGCTACAGTTAACAAGACAGGATGGTGATGGCACAAGGATAGACATCTAGATCAATAGAACAGAATTGAGGATCCAGAAATGAGCCTTTATGCTGTGGTTAGCTGATTTTCTACAAAGGCATCAAGGCAATTAAACAGGAAAAAATAGTCTTTTTAACAAATGATGTTGGTATAATTGAATATCCATTTGCAAAAGGAATGGACTTGGACCCCATCATGGTCATATATAAAACCCCACTCAAAATGGATAATTAAGCTGAATATAAGAGCTAAAACTGTAAAACTTATAGAAGAAAACAGGAGAAAATCATGACCTTGGGAACCCATGACTTTGAGTCCTCAGATACAGCATCAAAAGCCAATGCATAGGGACGCCTTGGTGGCTCAGTCATTAAACATCTGCCTTTGGTTCAGGTCATGATCCCAGAGTCCTGGGATTGAGCCCCACATCGGGCTCCCTGCTCAGAGGGAAGCCTGCTTCTCCCTCTCCCACTCCCCCTGCTTATGTTCCATCTCTCGCTGTGTCTCTCTCTGTCAAATAAATAAAATCTTAAAAAAAAAGCCAGTGCATAAAAAAGTTGATAAATGGACTTCAACAAAATTAAGAACATTTGTACTTTAAAAGACATCAGTAAGCAATTGCACTCTTGGTCATTTCTTCCAGACAAATGAAAATTTATGTTCACACAAAAATCTATACATAAATATTAATAGCAGCTTTATTTATTTATTTATTATTTATTTTTATGATCTACATATTTTTATTCAAGTATAATTAACATACAGTGTTATATTAGTTTCATGTGTACAATATAATGATTCAACAATTCTATACATTACTTAGTGCTCATCACAGTAAGTGTACTCTTAATCCACTTCACCTATTTTAGCCATTCCCCCTCCCATCTTCTCTCTGGCAACCACCAGTTTGTTCTCTATATTTATTTATTTAAATTTTTTAAAGATTTACTTATTTGAGAGAGAAAGAGTTGGGGAGAGGGGCAGAGGGAGAGGGAGAGAGAATCTCAAGCAGACTCCCTGCTGAGCTGTTCTCTATATTTAAGAGTCTGTTTTTTTAGTTTGTCTACTTTTTCTTACTGACTTATGTCACTTAGCATTATACTCTCTAAATCCATCCGTGTTGTTGCAAATAGCAAGATTTTATCCTTTTTTATGGCTGAATAATATTCCTGTGTGTGTGGGTTTGTGTGTCTGTGTGAATCTGTGTGTGTCTGTTTGTTTGTGGATCACATTTTCTTTATCCATTCATCTATGAACAAACACTTGGGTTGCTTCCATATCTTAGCTATTGTAAAAAATGCTGCAACAAACATAGGGGTGTATCTATATTCTTGAATTAGTGTCTTCATTTTCTTTGCATAAATACCCACTAGTGGAATTACTGGATCGTAAGTTAATTTTATTTTTAATTTTTTGAGGAACCTCCACACTGTTTTCCATGGTGGATGCACCAGTTCTCATTCCCACCAATAATACATGAAGGTTCTTTTTTCTCCAAATTCTCACCAACACTTGTTATTTCTTGTGTTTTTGATTTTAGCCATTCTCAGGTGTGAGGTGATATCTCATTGTGGTTTGAATTTGTGTTTCTCTGATGATTAGTGATGTCAAATATCTTTTCATGTGTCTATTGGTCATCTGGATGTTTTCTTTGGAAAAATGTCTATTCATGTCCTCTGCTCATTTTTAATTGGATTATTTGGGTTTTCTGGTGTTGAGTTGTATAAGTTCTTTATATATTTTGGATATTAACCCCTTATTAAATATGTCATTTATATCAGCTTTATTTTTCATAGCCACAAAGTATAACAACCCAAATGTTCTTCAACAGGTGAATGATTAAACAGATTGTGGTACATCTACACCATGAACTACTACTCAGCAATGAAAAGAAATGAACTATTAATACACACATCTAGTTGGATGAATCTGGAGGGAATTACATTGAGTAAAAAAAACCCAGTCCAGGAGGATTCCAGACCAAGATGGCAACATAGGAGGCTCCTGAATTTCCCTCCTTCCATTAATGTGTCAAATCTATAGCTATACCTGGAGAAATTCCCTCTGAGAGAATCCAGAAACTAGATGAAGTGACTCCTAAATATTGGGCAACTGAGAAGATATCAACATTGAAACATAGGAAAGGGTATGACACACTTTGCTATAAACCCCACCCCCAGCACAGAACCATAAAATTGGGAGGGAATTCCCAACTCACAGCTTCTCCCTGGGGAACAGAAAGTTTGGACCACACATCTAGTGCCCCACCTTTTAAGATTCCCACTTGAGGGATGGGCTCCCAAAGTTATGAAAACCAATGGGACTTCTGTTCATGAGTTCCACAGAACAAGCTTCTAACGCTTCTAATTTCTTAATGCAGTTCTTAATGGCATGCAAGCACTCACTAATCCTCCAAGGCTCAGCACAGAGAGAGCAGGCAACAGTGCTCATCTCTCAGTCTTTCCCGGGAAAGGGTTTCACTGCATACTTTCCAAGTTGCTGCCTGGGCTTCTAATTAGCATGCAGCTAGATGATGACTGCAATCCTCCCTGGAGTCTGAAAATGCTGGTGGGCACTTCTCCGATCTTCTTCTGGCTGTCTACAACAATAAAACCAAGTTGCCAGTATCTCCCTGGAAAGAGACTGCACATCTACTGCCATAATTTTTATGACTGCCACCTGAAGGATAAGCCCCCAAATCACCTAGCTCTAAAAGCCAGTGGGGCTAGTATTCATGAATCCCATAGCTAAATAAAAACACAGTTTTTAAACAGGTGCAGAGCACCCCTTCCCATGTAGAGGGAACACACAAAATCTATCCACCTCCTAGTTTCTCCCTGGAAGGGGTTTGACTAAACTGCTGCCTGAGGGACCAGGGTCAAATCAGCTTGGCAATATTCCAAGACTGAATCATGAAGAAATAGAAAATTTTAATAGCCCAATTACTAGTAGCAAAATTGAATGGGTAATCAAAAAATTCTTAACAAACAAAAATCCAGGAGCAGATGTCTTCAGAGATTAAATTCTACCAAACATTTAAAGAAGAGTTAATACCTGTTCTAAAACTTTTGGGAAAAAATAGAAGGAAAACTTCCAAACTCTTTTTATGAGGCCAGCATTACCCTGGTACCAAGGCCAGACAAGGACACTACAAGAAAAGAAAATTAGAGGCCGATATCCCTGATGAACATAGATGCAAAAATTCTCAACAAAACATTAGCAAACTGAATTCAGCAATACACTAAAAGGGTTATACACCATGATCAAGTGGGATTTATTCATCAGATGCAAGGATGTTTCAACATATGCCAATCAATCAATGTGATAGACTGCATTAAGAAAATAAAGTATAAAAATCATATAACCATCGAAATAGGTGAGAAAAAGCATTTGACAAATTTCAACATCCATTCATGTTAAAAAAATCTCAACAAATTGAATATGGAAGGAATGTACATCAACATAAAGGCCATATATGACAAGCCCTCAACTAACAACATACTCAATAGTGAAGAACTGAAAGCTTTTCTTTAAGATCAGGAACAAGACAAGGATACTTTCCTTCAACATAGTACTGGAAGTCCAGAGAAATTAGGCAAGAAGATGAAATAAAAGGCATCCAAATTTGAAAGGAAGAAGTAAAATTGTCCCTCTTTGCAGATAATGTGGAATTATATAGAAAACCCTAAAGACTCCACCAAATAACCATTAGAACTAATAAATAAATTTAGTAAAGTTGCAGGATGCAAAATAAATATACAAAATTCAGTTATGTTTCTACACACTAACAATGAACTGTCAGAAAGAGAAATTAAGAAAAGAATCCCATTTATAATAGCATCAGAAAGACTAAAATACTTAGGAATAAATTTAATTAAGGAGATGCAGGGGTAAGATAGGAAAAACTTGTACACTGAAAACTATAAGACATTGAGGTAACAATTGAAAACACAAATAAATGGAAATATATGCCATGCTCAGGGGTTGAAATAATATTGTTAAAATGCCCATACTACCCAAAATGATCTACAGATTCAATGCAATCCCAATCAAAATTCCAATGGCATTTTTCACAAAAATAGAAAAAAAATCCTAAAATTCATATGGAACCATAAAAGACACTGAATAATCAAAGCAATCTTGAAAAAGAACAAAGCTGGAGACATCACACTTCCTGATTTCAAACTATATTACAAAGCTACAGTAACCAAAACAGTATGGCATTGGCATAAAGAGTGACACATATATCAATAGAACAGAATAGAGAGCCCAGAAATAAACCCATGCATATGTGGCCAAATAATTTTTGATAAAACAGCCAAGAATAGACAATGGGGAAAGAATACTTTCCCAAAAATGGTGCTGGGAAAAGTGGATATCCACATGGAAAAGAATGAAACTAGACTCCTATCTTACCCTATACACAAAAATTAACTCCAAATGAATGAAAGACTTAAACATAAAACCTGAAACCAAGAAACTCCTGGAAGAAAACATGGAGGTTAAGCAGCTTGAGATTTGTCTTGACAATTATTTTTTGGGTTTGACACCAAAAACAAAGGCAACAAAAGCAAAAACAAACAAGTGGGGCTACTTCAAACTAAAAAGCTTTTGCAGAGCAAAAGAAACCATAAACATAATGAAAAGAAAACTTATGAAATGGGAAAAAATATTTGCAAACCACATATTCAACAAGGGGTTAATATCCAAAATATACAAGAACTCATACATCTCAATAGCAAAAAACCAGATGATACAATTTAAAAATGAACAAAGGTCCTGAATAGACATTTTTCTTGAAAGGACATCAAAATGGCCAATGGGTAAAATGAAAAGGTGCTCAACTCACTCATCATCAGGGAAAAGCACACCAAAACCACAATGAGATATCATCTCATACCTATTAGGATGTCTATTATCAAAAAGACAAGAGCTAAATGCTGGTGAGGTTGTGGAGAAAAGGGAATCCTTGTACACTGTTGGTGAAAACATAATCTGTTACAACTGCTATGGAAAACAGTATGGAGGTTCCTCAAAAAATTTAAAATAGAGCTATCATATGATATAGCAATCCCACTTCTGGGTATCTATATAAAGGAAACAAGATCAGTATATCAAAGAGATAACTGTACTCCCACATTCATTGTAACATTATTCACAGTAGCCAAGGTATGAAAACAACCTGAGTGTCAACGGATGAATGGATAAAGAGAACATGGTATATATACGCAATGGACTATCATTCAGCCTTAGAAATGAAGGAAATCCTGTCATTTGCAACAACATGGATGAATCTAGAGGCATTATGCTAAATGAAGTAAGCTGGACAGATAAAAACAGACGCTGCATGGTATCACTTCTATGTGGAATCTTAAAAAAATTCCAACTCTTAGAAATAGAGAGTAGAATGGTGGACGAAATAGGGGGAGGCTGGTAATAGAGTACAAACCTTCAGTTATAAGATGAATAAGGTCTGAGAATCTAATATATGACATGATGACTATAGTTGATAATGTTGCATTGTATAATTGAAATTTGCTGAGAGTAGACCTTGTGTCCCCCCCCCAAAAAAAAGGTAAATATGTAATGTGATGTGTTAATTAACTGGATGGTGGGAATCCTCTCACAAAGTATACCTATATCAAACATTGTATCCTTTAAATATATTACAGTTTCATTTGTTAGTTATACCTCCATGAAGCTGAAAAAAAAAGAAAAAAGCCAATCCTGAAAAGCTACGTATTGTATGATTTAATTTATGTAACATTCTTAAAAGGAAAAATACATGAAAATGGAGAACAAATTGGTGTTTGCCAGGAGTTTAGGATAAGAGCGGAGGATTGGGAGGGAGTTGGGTGCGGTTATAAAAGGGCAACATGAGGGCGCCTGGGTGGCTCAGTTGGTTAAGCGAATGCTTTCTGCTCAGGTCATAATCCTGGAGTCCCAGGATCGAGTCCTGCATGGGGCTCCCTGCTCAGCAGGGAGTCTGCTTCTCCCTCTGACCCTCCCCCCTCTCATGTGCTCTCTCGCTCTCATTCTCTCTCTCAAATAAATAAAATCTTAATAAAAAAATAAAAGGGCAACATGAGGGACCTATGTGGGGATGGCACTTGTTCTGTATCTTGACCTTATCAATGTCAATATCCTGGTTGCAATATTGTATTGTTTTGCAGGATATTACCTTGGGAGGAAAGTGGGTAAATGGTACATGGGAATTCTGTATTCTTTCTTTTTTTTTTCTTTTTGAGAGAGAGAGAATGGGGGAAGGGGTAGGAGAGAGGAGAGAGAGAATCTCCAGCAGACTTTGCGCTGAACACGGAGCCCGACATGGGCTCAAAATCATGACCCTGAGATCATGACCTTGAACTGAAATCAAGAGTCAGACACTCAACTGACTGAGACACCCAGGCACACCTCTCTGTATTAGTTCTTACAACTTCATGTGAACCTATGCTTATCTCAAAATAAAAAGTTTAATTAAAAAAGATACCATTAAATAAGTAAAAATATAAGCCACAGACTGGGAGAGTTTTGGAAATAATGTATTCGATAAAGGTTTTATATTCAAAAAATTTAAAGAACTCTTACAATTCAATAATAAAAGGCAAATAACTCAAAAAATTGACAAGGTTCTTTTTTTAAATTTTATTTTATTATGTTATGTTAATCACTATACATTACATCATTAGCTTTTGATGTAGTGTTCCATGATTCACTGTTTGCATATAACACCCAGTGCTCCATTCAATATGTGCCCTCCTTAATACCCATCACCGGCCTAAACCATCCCCTACCCCCCTCCCCTCTAAAACCGTCAGTTTATTTCTCAGAGTCCACAGTCTCTCATGGTTCCTCTCCCCCTCATATTCCCGCCCTTCATTTTTCCCTTCCTACTATCTTTCTTTTTTTTTTAACATATAATGTATTATTTGTTTCAGAGGTACAGATCTGTGATTCAACAGTCTTACACAATTCACAGCGCTCACCATAGCACATACCCTCCCCAATGTCCATCACCCAGCCACCCCAGCCCTCCTACCCCCACCACTCCAGGAACCCTCAGTTTGTTTCCTGAGATTAAGAATTCCTCATATCAGTGAGATCATATGATACTTGTCTTTCTCTGATTGACTTATTTCGCTTAGCATAATACCCTCCAGTTCCATCCACGTTGTTGCAAATGGCAAGATTTTTTTCCCAAGATTTTATTTATTTGACAGAGAGCACAAGTAGAGGGAGAGAGGAGAAACAGGCTCCCTGCTGAGCAAGGAGCCCGACGCGGAACTCGATCCCAGGACCCTGGGATCATGACCCGAGCCGAAGGCAGACGCTCAACCGACTGAGGCAACCAGGCATCCCAAGATTTTGGTTTTTTTTGATGGCTGCATGATATTCCATTGTACATATGTACCACATCTTCCTTATCCATACATCTGTTGATGGACATCTAGGCTCTCTCCATAGTTTGGCTATTGTGGACATTGCTGCTATAAACATTGGGGTGCATGTACCCCTTCGGATCACTACATTAAAAAATTGGCAAGGTTCTTCATAGACATTTCTCCAAAGGAGTTGTATGAATGGCTAAAAGCACATAAAAATATGCTCAACATTATTAATCATTAGGAGAATGCAAATGAAGGCCTCAGTGACATACCACTACAGCACCCAGTAGAATGGCTTTAATAAAATAGGCAATACTAAGTGAAGAAACTGGGACTGTTGGGAATGGAAAATAGGACAGCCATTGCCAATTCCTTGAAAAGTTCAGTGCAAACTTACGATGAGACTCAGCAGTCCCATGCCTAGGTATTCATCCAAGAGAAATGCAAGCATTTGTCTACACAGACACATGAGTGCCCATAGCCCCATTATTCACGATAGTGAAATAATCCTAATGACCATTAACCAAGGAAGGGAGAAAAAAAATGGTATATGGCTTGTTTGCAAACTGGCCCCTGTACATGGAGAGTAAGGAGAGGGTGAAGGAGTCAGATCACTCTAGACTGGTAGGTGGCAGGTTTGATAAGCCAGGGAACTGACTTAAAAGGCTTGTCTTGGGTGGCCGCAAGACAAGTAGGTCTCTCTGCACCTGCCGCCAGAATCTTAGAAGTTTATATAAAGGCCTTAACTGGGTTCCGTCACCTACACTGCCCAGATGGACTCAAGAACACCTTACTCTCGCCAGGCTATGACCTTGGAACAGCTCCCACTGTGGGAATGGTAGGCAGAGTACATTTCAAGGACAGGGGAAGGGGTGAGGAAACTCTGATTGCCTGGGTCCAGCTGAGGATCAGCTGGTGGTCACATCCTCTTGATTATTTCCTCCAATATATATCCATACAATGGAATACCATTAAGCAATTAAAAGAACAAACTGCTGACACATGCTATACCATATGTGAACCTCAAAAATATTGTGCTAAGTGAGAGAAGATAGATGCAAACAATTACATATTGTATGATTCCATTTATATGGAATGTCTGGAAAAGGCAAAAATGTAGAGACAGAAAGCAGAAGAGTGCTGTTTAAGGCTAAGAATGCGAGTGAGGATTTGCCATAAAGGGCAATCAGGGAACTTTTGAAGTGATGGAAATGTAGAACTGGATGATACTGATAATCATACAACTCTATACATTTACTAAAATCATGCAAATATACACTTAAAATGGGTGAATGTTGTGCTATGTAATGTATACTTCAATAAAGTCGCTAAAAATGTAAAGAATGGTAAAAACAAATACCAAAAAAGGCAAGTCTCATATGCTACCAATAAGAATATAAATTGGTACAAACACTTTGGAAATAGTTCATCACTCTCTGATAGAAGATTTTCTTTTTCTTGAGATTTTATTTATTTATTTGAGAGAGTGAGTGAGAGAGAAAGCACAAGCCAGGGAGAGAGGGAGAGGGAGAAGCAGGCTCCCCACTGAGCAGGGAGCCCAATGCGGGGCTCGATCCCAGGACCCCGAGATCATGACCTGAGCTGAAGGCAGATGCTTAACTGACTGAGCCACTCAGGCGCCCCTGATAGGCGATTTTCATACAGTTGAAGTGCTAGATGTGTACCCTAGGGTAGCTCATATGTTCATGGGTGCAGTGTTTGTAATAACCCCAAACTGTAAGACATGTGGATGTCCGTCAAGAGTAGAATGAACAAATCAATTGTGGTATTTTTATACAGTGGAATACAATATAGCAATGGAAGAAAACACACTAGAATTACACACATCAACATAGATGATTCTCACTAATATGTTGGTTGAGTAAAACAAATAAGTAACCAAAGATTATGTAAATTTGATTCTATTTCTCTGAACCTTAAAGATAGGCAAAGCTAAAGTATATTTTTAAAGGATACCTACACAGGTAATAAAGCTAACAAGCAATGCAAGGACTTTATTATTCAAAATTTGGATAGTGATTACCTTTGGGGGAGAGAGGAATAATTTATTCAGGGGAAGACTAGGGTGGGAGTACTTCTAAAGTGCTAGTAAAGCTTACCTGGGTGGTTGTTAATGGGTGTTCCCTTTGTTATTATTTTTTAAATTGTACATGTGTTTTATATACTCTTCTCCACATATGATCTATATCACTCTGAAGGGTTTAAAAAATAATCGAAAAAAAGAGTGGAAGGAACTTGCTCATAATTGGTGTAGGGTGTTGGGAAGAAGAGAAGAATTCAAAATGATTCTCAGGCTCTTGGAGTAAAGTTGCAGCAGTGGAGCTGGAGAGAAATGGATGGAGTTGAGTGGTATTTAGTGGGTAAAAATGGCAGGGCTTGGTGATGGGTTTGATGAAGAGAGTTACTCCATAGGGAAGAATCAAGGATAATATCTAGGTTTTTTATTTGGAGAACAGGATGGGTGAAAGTGTCATTCATCGAAATGGGGAACGGCATAAGAGGACAAGAGAGAGTGAAGAAGGGGAAGGTGGGAAAGCCCATAAATAAAGTGTTAGACATTTGACGGTGCCTGTGAGACATCCAAGTGGTGATGTAAAGTAGGTTGTTGTCTACACAAGCCTGGAGCTTAGTGGAGAGGCCAGAATTACTTTTCAACAACATTTGCAAATATAGCTAACATTTACCAAATGCTTACCACATACCAGGCATTTCACACATGGCATCTCTTCTAATCTTTTTTTTTTTTTTTTTTGACAACTCTGTGAGGTCAATACTATTATTATCCTTATTTTATCGAGGAAGCTTAGGGAGGTAAAGTGACTTCTTTGAAATCACACAGCTAGGAAACAGTAGAGCTGGGATTAGAGCGCCAAGAGTCTGACTTTTAACCCCGGGGTCTTTTGAAATCCCGAGCCAAAGAAGTTTAGTTGCAGAATGCTGTTGAGAGCGCATACAGCTGAGGACACACAGCCTCAGGGGCACCCAGTGCATGGGTCTGCATTGGCATGGGAATGTTCCTCATGGTTCCTTATAAAACTTTGTTACCGGTCAATCCCATTAGGTTTCTCATCTCTGCTCTTCTTTGGCATCTCCCCCAATGCTGACCTCTCTGGTCATCCTATCTAAAATCTCATCTCTGGTCATTCTCAAACCGCCTTGTGCTTCCTCCACACCAACCTCACTCTGAACTCTCGCCCCACTACTCTCTCTATTGACATGTTCCACAGTGCCTTCTGGAGCCCTCAAAAGAGTCCTAGCTCTCTCCCAGTGTAAGGACGCTCTGTGACTCTCTTAGTACTTCCTGCTTATTCTTCTATGAGCACACACTGTAGGACTGGGGTCAGATCAGTATTATTTTTGATTCAAGTGCCATTTCCAACTGACTTTTCCTCTGTCCATATGTAGAAACCTTTTCCCCATCAAGGCTTTTGTCATTCAGGTACACCGTCCTCTATTCCTTCTTTATTCTGTCATTTTCCAGGCCCCTGAATGTTTCCTTTTATTTGGTGAAACATTTGCCACCAAAATCACTATCACTATCTTCATCTCCACACAAGGGGCATCATTTTGGATGATCTATCCAACTTCCTCTATGTCCCCCATTTACTTCCAAGGCTGCACCTTGGAACTTGTCACATTTCATCTTTGATATCTAATCCTCTGACATCCCTCTGTCCACGAGTCTGCACTCTTCCAAGTCTCTCACTCTCATACCCAGACCATATCCATTCCTTCATATAGTTGAAACAAACAACTTCGTTTTTCTACTAATTATTATCTCCCTTTGAACACCTTTTCCCCCTCTGTAGCACAGATCCCATGGCTTATCATGTGAGACCCTGAATCTTGCTTTTAGTCTTCCACCTTCTTGTCTACCATGTGAAATTCAAACTCCAAATCAATCAAAACTTCCAACTCCCTTGTTCCTCTCCCGAGGCTGCTAAACACTGCTGGAGAAAAATCACACAATTGTTCAGATTGGGATCACTGCAAATTTACGTTTCTAACCTTGGTGGGGCCTTAAGTGCTAAGTGCTGCTCAGCCATCCTGCTCTTTGTCTTTAGTGTCCTCTCGCACTTTTGTCAGGGGCTGTTTTCAAACCTTCTCTACTCTTCTCAAACCTTTTACCCCATCACCTCCCTCCTTAATCTCAGAATATAAACTTGATTCCTAGGACATATAACAAAAGCCACCGAACAGGAACTCCCCCAACTCCTTGCTGTAAACCTAGCAATCTATTTCCATCTACATGCATTTCCATCTATGCAAACTTGCTTCCTTCCTATTATCAGAGAAGACTTGTCTGTTAATGCTGGTCCTTCTGACTTTGCTTTAGATACCATTGGCGCCATTGCTCGACTCTTCCCACCAGCAGTCTCAGGAACCTTATCTAACGTATTATTGTTTCTAACTCCTGTGCACGAAATCACACCCTCTCTGTGGGATATTTATTTAGCAAATTCAGAGATATTCAATCTTAGAAAAGGAACAGTGGAAACCCAAATGAAACAAAACTTCCTTAATTCTGGATGCCTCTAACTCTTTACTCCTCCCATCTATGTTCTTTAATTTTCATGCAAGCTTGTCCAGAGAATGGCCTGCATTCCCTATATTCATTTTCTTTCCACTTTCTTTTTAATCTGTAACCATAGGGCTTCTTTCCCCACCCTTACTCCCCATTACTCCTCTGAGTTAAGGTCAAGGGCTCCAATAAGTTCCTTTTTTCAAACCCAATGGACTCTGTATTCCCATCTGACTCTATTTATTTTGGCAATTGTTAATGATGAGTATTTCTTTCTTTTTAAAAATGAGACATAATTGCCATATAATATTGTATAAGTTTAAAGTGTACAACTTGTTGATTGACACACATATATTGCAAAATTATTACTGCCATAGGGTTAGCTAACACCTGCGTCATGTCACAGAATTACTGTTTCCTTTTTTTTTTGAGGTGATAACATTTAAGATCTACTCTCTTAGCAACTTTCAAGTATATAATGCAGTAGTATTAACTGTAATCATTATGCTGTACATTAGATTCCCAAAACTCATTCATCTTATAACTGACAGTTTATACTATTTGACTGACATATCTTCCCCCCCCCCCAGCCTTTGGTAATCACCATTCTACTCCCTGTTTCTATGAGTTCAGTGTTTTTAGATTCCACATATAAATGAGATCATACAGTATGTTTCTTTCTCCGTCTGACTTATTTCTCTTAGCATAATGCCCTCAAGGTCCATCCACGTTGTCACAAACGGCAAGATGTCTTTCTTTCTCATGGCTCAATAATATTTCATTACATAATCTGTATCATCTATATCTATCCATCTCTATCTCTATGGCTGCATCTACTACATCTTCTTTATCCATTTACCCTTTGATGAACACTTAGGTTGTTTGCATATCTTGGCCATTGTGAATAAGACCACTCTTTTCTTGAAATTCTCTTCACATTTTGTTTCTGTGGTGGCATTCTTTCTTGGTTCTCCTCCTACCTCTCTGATTATTCCTCAATATACTGTGCAAGCTCTTTTTCATCCCACCCCTTGAACATAGTTATTCATCAGGATTTCACTTATATTTTATATCCCCAACTCTCTGTGAGTGTGTTCATTCAAACCCTTGGCTTCAATGACTAGCTGAAGATGCCTGAATCCACATCTCTTGTTTTCCCTGGAGCTCTAGACATGCATATCCAGTTATGTATTAGATATCTCTCCCCAAACATAACGTGTCCAAAACAAAACTCCTCATTATATATATAATACATATAATGGAATATTACTCAGCCATCAAAAACCGAAATCTTGCCATTTGCAATGACATAGATGGAGCTAGAGAGTATTATGCTAAATATGCAAAATAAGTCAGTCAGAGAAAGACAAATACCATATGATTTCACTTATATGTGGAATTTAAGAAACAAAACAGATGAACATAGGGGAAGGAAACAAACGAGAGAGAGGGAAGCAAACCATAAGAGGCCCTTAATGATAGAGGACAAACTGAGGGTTGATGGAGGGAGGTGGGTGGGGGAATGGGCTAAATGGGTGATGGGCATTAAGGAGGACACTTGTTATGACGAGTCCTGGGTGTTGTATGTAAGTGACGAATCACTAAATTCTACTCCTAAAACCAATATTACACTATATGTTAACTAACTAGAATTTAAGTAAAAATTTGGAAAAAACCCGAAACTCCTCATCTCAATCCACCACCTTAACTAATGGTTTCCTCATCTCCATGGATGGCATTTTATTACATCAAGCTGCCCAACTCAGAGATCTAGGTCTCATTCTCTTGTTTTCTCCCTTACTACTGACATCTAAAGTGTAAACAAATTCAGTAGATTCTACCTGCTTGTCACCTCTCATATCTGTCCAAGCTCGATATGTACTGGGTGCAGTGCCAAGCACTTTACATGTATTATCTCCTCATTTAATACTTACAAAAATTCCATGAGATAGTCATGACCTCCATTCTACGGATGAGAAGACTGATTCAGAGAGAGGCTGAGTCATCTCTTCAAGGTCATACAGTCAGTAAGTGGCAGAGTGGGCACTCAAAGCCAAGTACTAACTCCTAAACCTGTTCTCTTAATCACTAAAGCTGCTGCTTCTTTATGCACTCTAGACTGGTATGGTGTGTTGTAGCCTCTGTATATAGTAGGCTCACAATAAATATTTTTGATTCATTAGCTTATAAAATGCAGATAATAAGTTTTTCCTTTGATAAAGTAAGCCCCATGGAAATGCTAGGAAAGTCCCCAGTGCTCTATAAATGTGAGATATTTTTGTAATATTTGCTTAAGGATTGTGCAAATGAGTGAATGTGTATGGTGATAATGCTGACATCCTCAAGTTGACAGGCTCATAATGCTATTTCCAAGTATCATACTGGAAATGTTCCAATCTTTCCTAAGGGGTATACTTTTCTTGGGACACTACAATCTGGAGTTGAAGAATTCTCCAGAAGCTAACCTTGATGTAGACCCTCATGACACCTTGGTGAAAAGAGCCTAAGATTCTTCTACAACAAATTCTCAGTGGCTATTATCCAATTGGAAAGCTTCTATCAACAATATCCCTCTCATCTCCATTTCTCTACATTTCTGCAAATGCAGCTCAGCCTACCTGACATCTAACCACGCTAATAGCCTCTCAGTTGCTATGGGGTTTCTTTGGAATAAGTCAAGCTGTTAGAAGCTTTGTCTGGGCAAGGTGTATAGCTGACATCTAAAGGAACTATTCCCTGAGGCCGGGCACTCATCCCAACAGAAAAAGAAGAGCTGCCAAGCCTGGAGGGTGCACAGCGACATATTTTCAAAGCTTGCTGAATTTCGAATAGATAAATTTGACCATGCATACAAAGAAAGGCAATTTAATATTCCAACTACTTCTCTTCCTCTCCTAATGCCATCTGCAACAGAGGCACAGTAGCCCTCCCCCTTTTTATTGAAACGAAGACTATTTTTTTTACTATGGATCCTCATGCCTAGTCCCAACGTGCTGTGTGTTCCCTACCCAAGGCAAGTGCTGGGAAGAATGGAAGCAAGGTGCAGAGCACTTAGCAAGCACGTTTATATTCAGGAAAGTGTGCTGAGACAGAAGAGGGCTATAAGTGAATCTGCTAGGGGTAGATAAGAGCTGCAGGTCAACAGCACCACATGTCACCTGCTTGCGATTTAAGCCATGTGCTTTACGCTATAATTCTTGTTTAACAAGGCAATAAAGCAGGGGTGGGGGTGGACAAAAAGGGCTTCTCAGTGAGTGTATTTTGGTCACGTCTTCTGCCCTTTTCTTTTCTCTTCATAAATCTGGCATGAATGGCTTAGTTGATTGGAAGTTTTGTGCATTGTTTGGCTTATGTATGCATAGTGCCTAGGCTCTGTCTCATTATGCTTGTGTGAGCACAAATTACTGCACGTGAGGCTCTGTCACCTGGAAAAGGACCAAGGAAAGGAAAAATGTCACAGGAAAGGGAAAATGAAGTCAGGTATCTATACCTTCTCCTCTCTACCACATTAAAATAGTATAAACGTTGATTAACAATTGTTTTAACATTGCATTAAGATATTTCAAAAGATTTTTCTTGTGTGTAAGAACACAGCCCCTGGAATCAGATAATCTTAAATTCGTGTTTCAGCTCTGCCATTTACTACTACCTGTGTGATCTTGGGCAAGTTATCTGACCTCTTTGAGCATCAGTTTCTTCATCTTTTGCAAAATATTAGTCTGACTCCTAAACCTGTACTTCCAACCACTAACCATATTGCTTCATTATGCACTAGGCAATAGGGTACTGGTTTTTATGGTTAGCATTAAATACGATACTGTATGAAAAACACTTACTACTGTGCTTGGCACACAGTAAGTATTAAAAAAATTGCTTTTGTTATCGTTTCTGAGGATACCAATACCTGGAGAGAATATAAGGGCTGTAGGAAGAGGTGATTTGGGGGCTAGGGAAGGACTAGTACAGTCCAGTGGTAACTACAATTACACCAGCCATTTTGCTAAGAGTTCTAAATATCATGCGGAGTCTGATGAGAGCCATGGCCTCCACTCCCAAAAGAATATACCTAAGCTCTAATCCCCCCACAAGTTAGTACACAATTGTGAGAAGCTCAAAGTCTTCCTGAGGTCTGCTCCGGACCTGTAGGAATTTATGGATCTCGGGATCGGAATCCCTGGATTAAGGGAATAGGACTTTCTTTTGATTTTGGGATTTTTGACCCTAGAACCCTTCATCCTTGGCCTCAGGGCCCATGAACAGTACGTTCATGGGCTGAAACATTTTTATCTTAATCATGGGTTGCCTTTCTTTCCCAGAATGATGCTTGTACACATGAGGATACATTAAAGAGGCTTGGTCTCAAGAGCCAAAATGAAATGGCTCATTTACACGAAGCAGAGGGGGAATAGTTGTCCTAATTCTTTGGTTTTGTCTGCGGAGAGCTGTTATGAGACTACCCAAGGGAGATTTGATCAAATTCTGGGAGATTAACTTATAGAAATACATATTTTTAATACTTACCTAGGTATATGGGGATGAAATTAGCAACCCCCTTCTAAATACATCCACCTTACTCTTCTCCAAAATAAAGCAAAATCCTAAAATAATATAATGTGCTGCAGATGTTCCAATGGTTCTGGTTTTCTGGCACATAAATGGATCTCTGAAGAATGTCTTTCTTTTTGTGTTATCAAATCGGAATTTCAGTGTGCCCTACTTGCTGCTGAAGTATGGTGCATTTGCCATGCATTTGCATGTTGATGCATAATCAATGAAATCTTTTAAAATGCCGGGGCACCTGGGTGGTTCAGTCAGTTAAGTGTTTGCCTTCAGCTCAGGTCCTGATCTCAGGGTCTTGGGATCGAGCCCCGCATCGGGGTCTCTGCTCAGTGGGGAGCCTGCTTCTCCCTCTCCCTCCGTTGCCTCCCCTGCTTGTACTCTCTCTCTCTGTGTCAAATAAATAAATAAATAAAATCTTTAAAAAAAATCTTTTAATAGCTGCTTTGAAGCCTTTGTGCTTTTTCCATTACTTCACATCCAAAGACACATATCAGTTTGTCCCATTATTAGTGATGTTAATTTGATCACTTGTTCAAGGCAGTGTCTTTCAGACTTCTGTACTGTAACAGTATCTTTTTCCTTTGTAAATAATGCTAATATTGTCCTAATATTGATAAATGAGGGCCCATTTGAATCAGTGCTTATGTCCTTCCACCACGTCCTCCAGGTTTGGAGCATCTCATTTCTTCCTGGCATCATAAGTTACTTCAGGCTCATCTGTTTTTTTTCCCTTGCCACATATCTGGACTCAGTCATTTCTCCAATATACCAGACTCATCATTCACTAAGTACTGAGAGAGGCAAGGCTGGACCAAAAGGAGTCAATCCAGTGTTGGGAAACCAAGCTGGTTCTTTGGGGTCTACTGTACACTGGTCTTTGGAGTTTGCGAAAATTTGTGTCAGGGTACCTCTTAGGTAAAGGGTCAACTATAACTAAGCGTTGTATATTATTCTCCTGGTTTGCTAGCCTCCGTATGTTTCTTTACATGATCAGCTATAAAGCCCTTAAAATGAGAAGAGCTTAAAGGCAGGTGATCAGCTGGAACCCCAAGGAAGGGAGAAGCTAGGGAGGCAACGGCCCCTTCCACAACCACAAGTATGGGAGAGCAGAAGAGTTAGCAACTATGGAAAGATGAGAGGAAGCCAGGGGCTTGTAGCCTGCTGTAAAGAAAGGAACGCAGAGAATGGCCTGGGACTGAGAAGGGCTCTTGTAGTCTTTCATTCAACCTAGAGGAAAAAATTGTCCATGAAATTGTCCAGGAAAGAAGAAACCCGATAGAATTCTGTTGAATTTTCTTCTCAGGTCCTGAATACTTCCAAAGGCCACAATTAGAAATAAAGCTGATTGACAGATGAGATAGCTTTTCAATTCTCTGACTATGAAACACCTATTGCTGGATAAAATATTTCATTTTAAAAAAATGCATAGTTGAATGTACAATTAAGAAAGGAAATCTCCGGGAGTCAGAGCCTAGGAAGGAAATTGCAACTGAGTGGGAAGTATGTGAGCTGAAACTAAGGCTTGCCTGGCATGGGGGAATGTTAGTCTTGGCAACCAAGGCCCCTGAGTTTATGGGAGTTTATGTAAGTGTAGGAGATAAGCCCATTAGCCTGCCTGAGAATAGGAGATGGAACTGAGACCCCTACATAAAACTAGAGCCCTCGAGGGCTACACTCTCATAGTTCCTTGGAGAAATGACTGAGTCCAGATATGTGGCAAGGGAAAAAAAAACAGATGAGCCTGAAGTAACTTATGATGCCAGGAAGAAATGAAATGCTCCAAACCTGGAGGATGTGGTGGAAGGACATAAGCACTGATTCAAATGGGCCCTCATTTATCAATATTAGGACAATATTAGCATTATTTACAAAGGAAAAAGATACTGTTACAGTACAGAAGTCTGAAAGACACTGCCTTGAACAAGTGATCAAATTAACATCACTAATAATGGGACAAACTGATATGTGTCTTTGGATGTGAAGTAATGGAAAAAGCACAGAGGCTTCAAAGCAGCTCTTACAAGTATGTTCAAAGAACCAAAGTAACCAAAGTAAACCATGCTTAAAGAAGTAAAGTATAATGACAATGCCTCACCAAAGACACCTGGGCCTGTGTGGTGAGTGTGATCCCAGGATGGGCTGCTCTTGGCTGTTTCTTTCCCAGATTCTATTACTCTTCTGACTGGTCTGCCATTTTGCTTATTGTTATCATGGCGCTACCGGTCTCTCTTCAATGCTCGCCACCAGAAGTTCCATTCTTTTGAACAATGCCCTCAGGTATGAACTTCTTCATGTTCTTTTAAAAATAAAGTCCATTATCTTAAGCAGGGTCGTCAGGCGCCCAATCCTTATGGTCTACCCCTCAGCCTGGGCAGAACCTCTGCCCCACTGCAGTGGAGCTGGGGACCTGGACAGTGGCCTTCTTCTTCCAGAGTGACACTCCTGTTTTACTACTGGGTGCTAGGGATGACGGTCGCTTGCCACTGCCATAGTGGAATCTCTATTGTATGAGTGAGCTGGGTGCTCCTGTTCTCGTCCTGTCTTTCCTCAGGCAGAGCCTTGCCCTATGAGTGGAAGCTAAATGAGGAAAGGGAGTTTCTGTTTTCTCAGACTCTCCTCTCCAGAATAGAGCCTCTGCAACACAGAGCTGGGGAGGAAGAAAGTCACTGGGCAGCCTGCCCTTCCCAGGGTGAAGCTGTAGCTCTAGATTAGGAGTTGTGGGGAAAGGGAGCAGCTGTCTTCCTGTCACACCTGCTTCATTGTACAGAGCTGTTGGGGCTTAGATGCCACAGACTTTCGCTATTCTTACTGAGATTTAGCAGATTTTCTTAGATAAATGTTTCTTCATTTGCTGTTATGTCCTTAATACAAATTTTAGAGACTTTGAATGTTTTTTAAAAATAATTTTTCAATGCTGAAATGGTCATTTCACTGCAGAAAATTTCATCAAACTTCTCCTGCCACCATTCCAGAAGTCCGACCTGTCCATGGGCCATTTCTTATATATAAGGAAGGGTGATTTAGAGGGTGGAGCCAAGAGCTATGGACAATCATTCCTAGAGAGCAGGACTGAGCCCTAAAAACCAACTAACCAACCAAACAAAAAACCAGTGATATATGCACAGCAGGATCTCAGAATTGCTATGGAGTGCCATATGTCTCCCGTTCCTCTCCTGTGTGAATGGGAGTGTCCACTACGGTTGCTATGTATCTATCCATGATAAGCTGGGAATGTGGGGGAGGATCTTTACCTAAGGAACTTCACTTGAGGAGCCTTCTCCCCACCTAGACCTGATTTAGCTGATGAGATCCTGGTCCTCAAACTTGTACCTGATGTCAAAGCATGCCACAATTTTTGGAGGCCGTGTTGAGTGGATGAGTGTATTTTGCCTGCATGAGAAATGTAAATAATTTTTGATTGGGGGGAGGAATGTAGTCGATTTAAAATGGTTGTCATTTAAAATTCTTTGTCACGCCTTCCATCGAATCTGGCCTGACTAATGGAATACAATGGATGTGATGTTCTAAGATTTTAGTCACAAGATCAGAAGAAACCTTGATCTTCTGCCTGGGACTTTTTGGTCCACCTACCATGCTGCGAGGAAATCTAAGCAGCCATATGGAGAGTTAACATGTAGAGAAGAACGGAGATCCCTGGCTGACCGTGCTAGCTGAGCTCCCACCTGACGCCCAACACCTCCTCACCAAAGGTGAGGAGGACTGAGAATGATCTATTTTGGAAGTGGTTACTCCAGTTTCAGTAGCGCCATCCAGGTGATGCCGTGTAGAGTAGAAATGAGCCATCCCCACCCAAATCACAGATTCATGAGCGAAAATACATGATAGTTACTGTTTTAAGCCATTAAATTTTAGGGTGGTTTGTTATGCAGCAGAAATAACCAAAACATCCTTCAAACCAGCAATTCCACATCTATATGTCTACCCTAATAATCTCTTTTTCTTTTTTTTCTTCCATTCACCTCCCCTCTGGCAACCACCAGTTTGTTCTCTGTATTTAGGAGTCTGTTTCTGTTTCTGTTTTTTTTGTTTGTTTGTTTGACTGCTTGTACTTACCTTAATAAACGCTTGTAGGAATGAATACAAAACATATATGAGGATATTTATTGCAGCACTCTATATAAAAGTAGCAAAGTTGAAACAATGTACCATTCCTGGGTTGGAGAATGGCTAAATAAACTGACTGATTCACACAGTGATTAAAATGAATGAACTAGATCTAGCTATATCAATACGTATAATCTAAAAAATAATGTTAGGTGATAGCAATTTGGAAGAAGATACATGCAGTAGATTCCATTTATATACATTCAAAATATACAAAACAATGCTATGCATTATTTATAGACATACATTTTTATAGTTAGTGTATAAAACCAAACAGCTGATTAATAAACATCAACTTAAGGAAAATGTTTCTCTCTGGAGAGGGGAAAGGGAGGGAGAAGGGGTGGAAGTCGGGCTTCACCTGTATGTTCTATCTTTTTAAAAAAAATTTTTTTCTTTTCTAGTTTTAGAGCTCCATAACATATTTATACCTGTTTCACCTTAGTAGTAGGCACAATGTAGTCTGCTATATTATTTTCTGTAATTTGTATGTTTGAATTCATTCATATTTTATACTTTTTAATAAAAAAAGAAAAGAGGAAGTATTGGCTATGCACTCATTAATCACTACAATATACTGCCTCCACTTCTGGGGGCCTGATCAACAATAAAGAATTAAAAATCTTTACATACAATAAATTGTACCCTTTTGAATTGTATAGGTTTGTTTTAGATTTTATTTACTTATTTGAGACAGAGAGAGAGAGCGTGAGGGGTGGGGAGGGGCAGAAGGAGAGGGAGAAGCAGGCACCCCGCGGAGCAGGGAGCTGACTCGGGGCTCCATCCCAGGACCCTGAGATCATGACCTGAGCCCAAGGCAGACAGACGCTTAACTGACTGAGCCACCCAGGCACCGCTTGAATTGTATAGTTTGATGAGTTTTGACAAATACATACACCCATGACATCATTACCACAATCAAAATGTGGAAAATGCCCATCACTCTAGAAGTTCCTTTGCAGTCAATCTCGCAACCTCTGGCCCCAGGCAACCATGAATCTGCTCTGTGTCACTGTGGATTAATTTTAGCTTGTATACAGCAATTGACATAAGTGAAATCATACACTAGATTTGTTTTTGTGTCCGTCTTCTTTTGTTCACCCTAAGGACTTTGTGGTTCATACATGTAATAAGTGTATCAGTAGTATGTCCCTTTGTATTGCTGACTAGAATTTCATTGTATGGATACACACTATTGGTTTATTCATCTGCTACTGGACATTTAAGTTGTTTTCTGGTTTTGGCCATTATAAATAAAGCTACTGTGAGCATTTATATGTAAGTCTTTTTTGTGGACATAGGTTTTTATATATCTTGGGTAAATAGCCAGGAGTGGGATTTCTGAGACATATGGTTAAGTGTGTGTGTGTGTGTGTGTGTGTGTGTGTGTGTGTGTGTGTTTAAATTTACCAGATGTTACCAAACTGTTTTCCGAAGTGCTTGTACCATTTTACATTCCCACCAGCAGTGTATGAGAGTTCCAGCTGATCCACATGCTCGCCTACACTTGTTACTGTCAGCCTTTTTAATTTTAGTCATTCAAGTGGGTGAGGAGGGAGTGGTATCTCATTGTGGTTTAATTTGCATTTTGCTGATGACTAATGATATTGAGCATCTTTTCATATGCCTGTTGGCCATTCCTATATGTTACCTGTGAAATGTTTTTTAAATCTGTTGTTCATTAAAAAAAAAAAAATCTGTTGTTCAAAAAAAAAAAGATCAGACTGTTTGCTTTCTTATTATTGAGTTGCAAGAGTTCTTTATATATTCTGGATAGATGTCTTATGCCAGGTATTTGGACTGTGAATATCATTATGAGTTAATTTCTGTGTCTGTTGTGAGATAAGGATTGAGGCTCATTTTCATTTTACATCATATGGATAGCTGATTGTTCCAGCACTTGATTGGACTATGCCTGGAGTCTACTCTACTTCTGGATTTCTATTATGTGAAATAATAAATAAAAAATGTTAATTTAAGCCAAAAAAACATATCTGTATGTATTAATTCCTGTGACCACCTCCCTGTTTTCTTTCTAACATTTCCACAGGAAATGGGATAGGGAGGAAATTCTACATTCTAGCAGGAAAAGGGATAGGGAAATTACTTAAGTGTGTAAAACACACACACACACACACACACACACACACACCGATTCTCATTCCTGTTTATCCCAGAGCAATGACATACAGCATCATCAAAGTTACACAGCAGCCAGTGACAAAACTAGTTTAAATTAAAATTGTCTGACCTTTCTCTCTTCGTCTTTCAGCTCAGTCACATTTTACCCTGCTCATTTCAGTTCTCTTTCCAATTCTGTAATCTAAGCCTTCATTGTCTCTTGCTGGGCATGCCATCGCTGTCTCCTTTCTATTTCTCTCCTAGGTCCATCCTGCCTACTTTTATTTTTTTTGCAGTGCTGCTTTTCCTAAACTGTTCCTAAGTTCAGACCTTCTCAGTGTCTGTCTCTCAAGGCCCCATGTCTTCTACCTTTCTTCCTAATAGGCTGGTGTCCTCACTTGTTCCTGGATCAACACAGTGATCACTGTACTTCTTGTTCATGCAGTTCTCCTCCTACAAAGGACTTCACTGAGGTCTCTAGCTTAATCATTCTCTTTTTGTGTGTGAATTTCTAGCACATGGTTCACTCAATCTCTGTATTTTCTTATATTGTTTGCTATTATTGAATGTGTACATTTTGTCTCCCCAACTGGAATAGTGGCTTCGTGATCGCAAAGTCTAGCTCCTACATCCTTCTGTCCCCCATAGAATGCTAAGCACATAAATGCTTCCCTGGCCTATCTGGCATATTTTCCATTGGTTAGAGTAAATGTCAATTTAAAATTTAAAATGATACTGGGGCGCCTGGGTGGCTCAGTCATTCGGCGTCTGCCGTGGGCTCAGGTCATGATCCCAGGGTCCTGGGATCGAGCCCTGCATCGGGCTCCCTGCTCCGCGGGAGGCCTGCTTCTCCCTCGCCCGCTCCCCCTGCTTGTGTTCCGTCTCTCGCTGTGTCTCTCTCTCTCTCTGTCAAATAAATAAATAAAACCTTTAAAAATTTTTTAAATGATACTTTTTACTCCTAGAATTGCCTTTTCATTTCATCTGTTGACATCAGTGCCTTTGTTCTGGAAAGGGAAGGACTTCCATGGAGGGAGCACTAGGTCTGCACCCCACTCCTTGATTCTCTAGTTTTGGTGGTGGGTGAGAAGCCACTATCGTCTAATTCCAGGCCAGGAGTGAACTGGAAAGTGAGAGATAGATGGCTGGAGAGTGGATGTTCTCTCTCACAGACATCGGGAGAAGGCTAGAAGCTGGCCCCTAGTTTAATCCTAGGTGGCTCTGGCAAAGACGAAGACCAGCCTCTTCAAAAGACCTTCTCCTGATTGCAGTGGTTGCTGCTTCCCGACTTGAACAAAGTAAAGGCCGAAACTTAATCGCAAAATCGCTTTTTAAAACTATTATTCTTAAAGAACATATAGCAAATATGTGAGGAAAAAGCATGTGGGCAAACAGAATAGTTGCCTTTTCTATCCCCGTTGTCAAGGAAAAGAGGCTCTCACTACACTTTCAGCTCCCAGTTGAGCTATTAAAGATGGCTCACTCCAGAGGACTACCAGTGCTTCCCCGTGGAGCTCAGGAGAGAGTGGTATTTAGTTCTACACACTTGGCCCCCCATACATGTTGCACATGCAATCAATCTCTTTAGCTCTTCACAAAAATTCCAGTCTGTTGCCATCAGTAGTTTAATTTGCTCCGTCCATCTCACAGAGGGACTGACCCTTGGGTTCCAACAAGGCTGGTGAGGAATTTTAGCTGTTAGCTGGCATAACAGGTGTGCCTGAGGAAACATGAATCACCTGTGATTTTCAGTAGTCATTATAACAAACTTTCAATGGGATTAAATTCAATTTTTACATATGTGGAGTCTCACCCTGTGAAGATAAAGAAAGGTTGTAAATAACAATGCTTTCAAATGAAAGTGGTGATTAGTATTTGACTGTCATCCACTTTGTTTTGCTCTGTGGATTACTTCAACTAGAATTTCTAGTGCTGCAAAAAACCAGTTGAGAAAATAACAATCCTTTATGAGCAATTTCAGGTTTTCTAACCCTTTTGCAATCTTCTACTTTAATTTGTTTTCCATTAGTACATGCTCAAGTGTAGTGAAAAGAAAGAGCGAGCTGGGAGTGGGAGTTGAGAACGTTCCAGCTCTGCATTCTCTTGCTCTGAGGCTCTGGGCCTCAGTTTCCTCATTTTTCAAAAGAGAGGCTTGGACTAGATGGTCTTAGAGACCTTCCAGCTTTGATATTTTGTAATTCCAATAAAATATGCTATTTTCATGGATTTTTTTTTTTTTTTTGTCCACAAAACCAAATTTGTAACACTGGAATTAGCAGGTTTTTAAAAATGTCTTTCTTTCCTCTCAATCATAAGTCTCAGAGGTGGGATTTCAAAATGAGAATTTCCTACAGGCTCTAGCCATAATGATAGAACCATCACAGGAGTGCTATTAGACTTAATATTCTTATCTGTAGATATGTAGAAAAGCAAATAACGTTTGAAGATCTTTTGTTGCTTCTCTGTGGGTTCTTTATCCAGAAATGCTTATATAACTAATGTTTCTTAGTGGTAAGAAAAGTGGAAATGTAATGAATGGAAGGAAAATAAAGCCCCCTCCTTTTATCTTTGCCCCAACCCGGCTTTGGCCCTTGTGATTGTTTCTCAGCGCCACACCTGTGTTTTGCTGCTTGGGGAGCTGGGCAGGTACCCACACTCCTCCGCTGCTAATGGCGTTCCCAGCTCCTGTCAGAGTTGTCACGGTCAATTTTTTTTTTAACATTTCTGCGAGTTCCATCAAGTTTTACAGCTGAAAATCAAACTCATTAAGAAGCTCCCTAAGTATTTCAGAGTGAGCTAATTTTCCAATGCCAGGCTTGAGCACAGGATTTGGTGAAAAGGAATCTAGATATGGATCAAATAAGGACCAGGGACTTTACTCCCAGAACTTTGGGGGGCAGAGGGAGGGAGCTGAACAGTAATGCCCCCAGATGATGACCTGTGTCTTTAATTTGGCAAAATTGTCTGGTGACCCCAAGTACTCCTCCCAAGTCCACATGCTACTTAATATACTGGCAGGTGCATGAAGACTGCTCAGGAATGGTGAGAGATTTTTTTAACTCATCCACTCATTCTTTTTTACAGGCGACACTCTAGGCTCTGCTCCTTTTCCTGCAGATAGGGTGATGACTTTTGTGACAACCCTTAAAATGGTTTCCTCCTACATTTCTCTCAGCTCTTTCTCAGTCTCCTTTGCAATTTCCCACTCACCCGGCCAATTTGTTAATATTGGGGTGTCTCAAGGCTTAGTCCTTGAACTTCTTTTCTAACAATGCCCGCTCCCTTTGTGGCGTCATCCTGAATTATATCTTTAGATATCATCTATATGCGAACAATGCCCAAATGTATATCTCTACTACAGACCTCTCTTCTGAACTCCAGACTTCTATATCTACCTGTTTACTTGGCACTTTCACTGCGATTTAGAATAGATGTCTCAAACGTAACATATCAGAACTGAATTCCCCTCCAAGTCTGCTCATCCGATAGTCCTCCCCTTCTCAGTTAATGGCTCTTCATCCATCCAGTTTCTCAAGCTAAAAACCTTGAAGTCATCCTCGACTCTTCTTTTTCTCTGACACCTTGCATCAGAAAGATTGTGTTGGTTCCAGCTGCAATATCTACATATTTCCTGCATTTGGCCACTTTTGGCTTCCACTGCTATCACCCTGAAGCTACCATCATCTCTCTTGGATTATTGCAATAACCTCCTCACTGTGTTCCTGTTCTTCTCACCTCCCTCACCCCCACAGTGTGTTCTTAATGGAGCTTTTAGAGCAATTCTTTTAATGCATGTGCTAGATACTGTTGCTTGTCTGCTTAAAACCCCCCAGGGCTCCTCATCTCACCGAAAGCTGTTAGGGCCCAACATGACCTCCCCTCTCTCCTCTGGTTAACTCTCTGACCTCATCTCTTAATAACGTTCCCCTCACTCTGCTCCTTTATGTGCTTCAAACATACCAGGCACGTTTTTGTCTCAGAGCCTTTGTATCTGCTCTTCCTTCTGCAAGAATGAATGTCCTTCCCCTATTCGCATGACTTATTCTGTCATCTTCTTAATGAGTATTGCCTGCTTTAGTTTTTACATAGCATATATCATCATGTAACTCTCATAAAACACACACGTGTGTGTTTATTTATTGTTTGTCTCCCTCCACTGGAATGTTAAGTCCACAAGAAAAGTGGAAAATTGATCTTTGTCTCTTTTGTTCACTGCTGTATTTCCAGTTGCCAGAACCATGGTAAGCCCATAGGCGCTCAACTTGATGAAGGAAGGAAGGAAGGAAGGGAGGAAGGAAGGAATTATCCAAGTCAGGGTGACCAGTGTCTGAAAGCCAGGCATCAGAGAGACAATACAAAAAGGAAAAGTCATTCTGACTTATTGTAACTTAAGATCAGGGGCCCACCCAACATAAAAACTGTATGTTTTTCAGTATCTGCTTAGAGAAGCATAACTAAGTTTTACTCCTGGGACCACTTGTTCATTTACTTTTTTTGTGTGTGGAATGTGTCTCAAATCTTTCTCTTCTTTTCGGGGCGCCCAAGTGGCTCAGTCGGTGAAGCGTCTGCCTTCAGCTCAGGTCATGATCCCAGGGTCTTGGGATTGAGCCCCGCATCGGGCTCCCTGCTCAGTGGGAAGCCTGCTTCTCCCTCTCCCTCGGCCTGCTTGTGCACTCTCTCTCACTGTGTCTCTTTCTGTCAAGTAAATAAATAAAATATTAAAAAAAAATCTTTCTCTTCCTCTCCAGTCCTATTTTCATCACTGGTCCAAGCCCCGACCATCTTATGCCTAGCAAACTTTCATGGCCGCCTCTTTGACTCCCTGGCTTCCAGCTGCTTTGGCTCTGTGGTGCATCTTGGCATTCCAGTTATCCTCCATCTTGGCAAGACTGTGGTTTTATAATTTGGGGGCATACACACATAGCAGAGGCTGCTCAAAATGGGGAGATCAGGAAAAGAGGGTAGAATACTCATCAGCCTTCAGACTCAAGTGGTCCAGAGACAACCATCAGTCCTCAGGTGGGCAGTCTTGCTGAAATGTTCTGGGCTAGGGTAGGATTGGGGGTCTCGTTCTCAGACTGCAGTTTATCAAGGCCTGTGACCAGAGGAACCAAGTACACTAGCACGCAGGCCTCCTGATGACCTCCTACACTAGGAAGTTCATTGCTTCTAACACCCAGATTTCAATTTTTATCAACGGTCTGGAGCAGAGAGAACACCCTTCATTATTAGCAGAATCTCCATAAAGAATCCTCACCCTTTCCCTGTGCTCTCCTTTCTTCAATGACGGCACTAAGGCAGGGTATGGGGAGAGGAGGGGGTGGCAATTGTTCTGGCTGACTAGCACCTCCTTTCTCTTTTTTCTTATTTTTGGCTTAAAACATCAGAAATTTGTTATCTCAGTTTTGGAGCCATAAATCTGAAATCAACATCACTGGACCCAAAGCAAGGTTTCCGTAGGGGCATGCTCCTTCCAGAGGATCAAAAGAGACTGCTTTCCTTGCCTCTTGAAGCTTCTGGTGGATGCTGGCATTCTGCGACTTGCAGCCACACAGCTCCAATCTCGTCACCGTCTTCTTTGCTTTTATAAAGACTCTCATAGCACTTCGTTTTTCAATCTTTTTCAGTCTCTCCTCTCCTCCCCCAGACTCTAGTCACCTTCCTTTCTCCTCTGCACTGCTCAACATCCCTATCTACGTATACAGTTCCCCCAGGAGTGTCCACTGTTTTTACATGGCACTAGCCCCATGGCCACTGGGTCTGGGCACTTGAACAAAGCTGGTCAATGAGTCCCCTCCCCATCGTTACTGTATTTAAGAGCAGAAGGTAGTTCAATAATGATCTCTCCCTGGAAAGAGCTGCCTTTGTTAAACTGTGAAGTTCTGAAATTATTGGTGACAGTAGTGAGAGGGAAGAGTGAAGTCATATTGCAGATAGGAGTAGAGACAGACCTGAGGTGGGGGGCAATTCCTGGCCTTTGATGATTCCTGGTTATGATGATAGCTCACATGTCCATCACGCTCTGAGCACTTTATTTTCGCCTCAAAACAACCCTATGAGGAAGTTAATGTTACCATCCCCATTTTATAGATGAAGACATCAAGGTACTGGGAGGTTTCATAGCTTGCCCAGAGTCACAAATTCAGAACCTGGACCCTTGCATCCAGATTCTCTGCTCTTGACATTATACTGTCAGTCTTTGCAGCAGAGAGAAAGAGCCTAGTGGACAAAATCATGGGTGATTTTCATGAAAATTTTAACTCTCTGGCTCTCTGTTCCTTGCTGCTTCCTGTCTTTCTTTTCCCCTGCCCTTCCTTTCTCCTTTTAGTTTTGCCTTCCTTCTCTCTAGTTCACTCTCCCACCGTGACATTTCTTTGTTGACCATTTGCCCTATCTTCTTGATTATTCTCAACAGCGTGCCATAATACTGTCATTTTTCTATCTTAAAAAATCCTTTCTTGATTCCATTTCCCCCTTCAGCTTCGGCCCCACTTCTCAGATCCTCTTTATACCAAAACTCTTTGTAAGGGTTATAATATTCAGTTTCAAATTCTTCTCCTTTCATTCTCTTTGAAATCCAGTTGGGCTTTTGCCCCCACTCCTACAGAAACCGCAGGACCACTGCTGCCCTCTGAGTCCATCCCTTTCTCTGTAACTCCACTATAGGACTTAATGTGAGAATTGAGAACTTATCTGCGGGACTAAAAGAAAGGAGAGGTCATTCGGATATGGGGAGAGAGTGGAAGGAATCCAGAAAGGCTTACTGGAGGAGGTACCACTTGACCTGGGCCTTGAAGAGTGCGTAGTATTTGGACTTGTGGATGTATGGGGAAGCACAGGGAATTCAGTCAGGCCGAACTGGGTATGTGAAGGGGAGTAGAAATAAGAAACAATGTTAGAAATCAAGTCTGGGGCTGGAATGCCAGACTAAGGAGTTTTGCTTTTAGGCATGGTATGAAATGGAGTGGATATGAAGGTTATAGAATCGGGAATAAAAATTTGGGTCACAAAGCAATGATTTTCTTTCATTTCCCTTTCAGTTCTTTACTCAATCATTTCTCACTTAACTCTGAGTTTTTTTACAGGCTAGATGATGGGGTTCCTAGGCTACCCACAGAAAGAAGCAAACAAGCCAAGAGGGAGGACAGGTTTAATCTGAAAATAGGCACCCCTGGAGGGAGAGAAGGGCTACATGGCTGCTTGACCTGAAGGCTTCGAGCCTCCGTTACTGTACAATCTAATAACTGAGGGTTCTTTTTTTTTGTTTCTGCATGTAGACATTCTTTTAATAACTTTTTTCCTGACTATAAAGGTAATGCATATTCAATAAAAGACATTTGTAAAACAGAACAGCATAGAAAAGAAGCCCATCTAGAGACAGTCACTGCTAACAGTTGGGTATTGGTTGTTCTTTGCACATGTGTCCACGTATACATATATATTTACATATTTTAAGCAAAACTTATGTTGTCCAGATATGAAATAGCCTGCTTTCCTCACTCAACAATAGACATATCATGAATATTTCCCGAATCAATGCCAGTTTTAATGGCTTCATGGTATTCTCTTAGCGCCTATTTTGGACATCTAGATTGGTTCTACTTGCTTACTATTAAATATCCTTGTTACAGTCATCATAGCCCTTTTCTCTGCTTATTTCTCTAGGGACATATTTCTAGACGTAGAATTGTTAGAATATCATGTGACTACACTTTTTTTTTAAGGTTTCTCCTTTCTGAAAGGTTTTACTGTTCACACTCCCACCAGCAGAGAGGAGGTGCCTGTTTCCTTATGCTCAGGATAGCATAAACTTTTGTATTTGTTTTCATTTTTGCTTATCTTTCATTTTTTCTTGGGAGTTTTTAGGGAACTTTCAGAACCAAGGGACTCAACAAATCCTGCCTGCCTTGTGGTCCTTGGCTGAGACCTGGCATTCCCTTTTTGTCTTGGGCAGAGTGGTACCTTAAAGAAGGCCCTGCTCGACTACATGCAATGCTGCTGCCCTGGGGCAGTGAAAAGCACAGCGTGCCTGCCCTGTCCTTGCCCATGTGCCAGGAGACCTATGAGAACCATGAGGCAGCTGCCTGTAACCAGGTGATACTGATTGAATCTCAGCTCCCATCTTTGGGGTGAGCAGATGTCCCAGCTGGCCAGGTTCTTAGGGCTAAGAAGGGCAAGAGCCCTTGAGATTGGCTGTTAGATGCTGAGGTGGGGATTAGTCACTCAGCACGGACTTAACTGGGCATGGAGAGATGGAAAGGGAACTTGGAAGGCATTCGCACTTCTCGGGATCTGTAGCCTGTGCAGCCAGGGTATCATCCGTTGGGAACCAATCTATGTGTATGTTGATGCTATGTAAACTGATCTGGATGTTTCAGAGAGGAATGAAGAAGTAGAGGACCCACTGAATCCTCCGGAGTGTCTGCACTTTTGGACCAATAGCCTTTGTGCAAGTGAGACGTATGTGCTTCACTGTGAACATGAGCTGGGACGTTTTTATTCCAGCCCACCATCACCATGAATAATTGTGATGTGAGCAGTCTGCCTTGGGAGTCTGACAGGCTTAACAAGTCCCCTTCACTCCCCTTCAGAGGACAGCCTCAAGGACGGGCCACGGCTAAAGCAGCTACTGCTAAAGGTCCTGCCTCTGATGCTGGATGCCGTAGAGAGTTACACTAAGGCAGCCCTAGAGAGTCTTATTTCGGACTGGCCTTGGGACTTGATTCCTGCAGTAGGAATGCTCTCACTTTGTCCTCCTGCTCTGTCAAGTGAAGAAGGTGGGAGTCATGGGCCAATTGGGGGCAGAAGAAGTGAGTACAGTTGCTAGAAGGCTCATGTGGGCAGATGGAAGCAACAAAGTCTCTACCTGTGTCTCCCTGCACCCTTGTCTCTCAGGACTCCTGTGGGCCACAGGTCCTGCACCGTCCCTGGCTTGCTAGCTTGAGAACTGATTCACTTTCTGAACACTGGTCACAACGCAGTGTTCATTAACCTCAGCCAACACAGGCCGATGGGCTGTACAGGTTTCCCCCGCTATCTCAAAGTAGAGCGTTCCTATGAAACCGTTCATGAGCTGCAATGATGTAAAGCAAAAAAGCAGTTACCATTTCATAAAAGCAAAAATCCTCTTCAGATTTATTTCACTTAGAGAAAACAGGTACTAATGTAGGTCTTTTGTAAAAGCGGAGTGGCATAGAGTGAACTTTCGGATAGCGGGAGAAACCTGTATCATGACCCTACTTGGTTCTGTTAGGTGAGCAAGAAAGAGAAATCTAGTTAGCACTGTCACATCCCCTCTCCTGATGTCCCACTCATGGGACCCAGAGCTTGAGTGACTTGCCTAAGGTCTCAGGGCTAATTACAGAACCAGGAATTCCAGTTCTCTTGACTTCGCTGCCTAATAAACCAAGTTGCCTTTTCATGGTCATATTTCTTACTAGCATATTGGGGCAGGGTTGGAGAATACTGGCCCATGCTGTTAGGACAGCAGAGAGGCAGACACCTTTGGCTCCTTAGACAGCTGAGATTCTGAGTAACATCCCTGTTAGTGGTTCTGTGAGCATCTCTTAGCCCCGGGGTTTCTAGAATGGTGATCCTGGGTCAGCATAGGGAGTCAGGGCTGCCAAAGGCTGGTTCTAGCCCTTTAATGAGGAAGGATGTTTATCAGAGAATCAGCCCTTTCACTGTTCTTTGTACTGTTAAATTAGTGGGAAGAATGTTCTTTCCCAGAGGTTTTATTATAACTAATGTTCTTAGTGGCCATGTGGAATCATCATGGCAAGGTCAGCACAAGCCTAGAACCCTCTGTTTAATAGCATAGGAAATGATGTAAGACATCTTAGAAATGTTCTCATTTAAAACGATTAAAGTAAAAAAAAATGGTACTGGAAGGGGCGTGTTTCAGTTATCTGGTAAATTCACTTAAATTCTCAGATTCTTCTCTTGCTGAATAAACAAGGCATGATTGTAATGCCGGCTTTACCAAGTGCTGCCGTGTGTGTGTGTGTGTGTGTGTGTGAGAGAGAGAGAGAGAGAGAGAGAGAGAGACAGAGAGAGAGACAGAGAGAGAGAGCGAGAGAGAGAGAAGGAGGGAGAGAGAGAGGAACAAGAGTGTATTATGTGAAAAACATTGAATTCCAGGTTTTTCTTTCCCAGACTACATGGTTCTGGTCTAGAGGGCAGAACATGTTCATTAATGTATTAAAACACACCCACACTCTTGATTCCTTGAGCTTCTCTTCAATATGTCAAATTCATCCTTGCATCCCCTATTGGCTGGCAGTGTCTTGGGCAGAGTAAGCACTTGAACCACAATATGTCAAATTCATCCTTGCATCCCCTATTGGCTGGCAGTGTCTTGGGCAGAGTAAGCACTTGAACCACAATATGTCAAATTCATCCTTGCATCCCCTATTGGCTGGCAGTGTCTTGGGCAGAGTAAGCACTTGAACCACCTGTGAATTGAAATGTTAAGTTTCAAGTCTTGAGGCCCAGCCACACAAAGCACAGTTTTGCTGGTGTGGGTACAAAACTTTTTTTTTTAAGGGAATAAGATAATGTCATATTTTGTTTCTATTTTTTTTACCATGTTTAGAATTTGTTGCCTTTTTATGATTCCAACTGCACATTGGACAGATGTCTTCAGGGACTTCTCTCCAACAACTCCCAGATCCCTTTCCTGTGCCAGAACTGATGGTTTGGAGACTAACATCTTGTGAATAGCATTTGGCTCATTTTCTCCTAAATGCAGTACTTTGTATTTGCTCACACTGAAGCTCATCTGTTACTTCTTCACTTGAGGGACCTTCCTGCTATTTATGCATTGCCTTAGAGTTTCACTATTTCAAAATGGGCTAAGAATCAGTTTCTCCATCATTTATAAAATTTATTATTTAAAATATATTTCTATTAAATGAACATATATAGAGCTTACTGGATAATGGGCCCTGTTCTAAGTAGTTTATAAATATTAACATATTTACTGAAATTAATCCTGGCCCCACTCTGGGGGCTCTCACTTTGTATTTCATCAACCTCGAGACTGTGGGTAGAATTTAGGAAGCATGTTAACTTGGATGGAAATATTACACTTAGATTTTCACTAACTTCTAACTGAAATATAGCATTTTCTTCCATTACAAATGTAGACAACAAAGTACAGAGGGGTTCACAGTATCTGTGACTTTTTCACCAGTATCACAGATACTATGGTATCATAAGTTATTCCATATTTCTTGAAATATTTGTGTTTATCACAACTTCAAAATTACAGGAGTTATTAGGCCGGTCATTACGTATTGGTATTTAATGTGTTAAGGGAGCACATAGGTTACTATATCACAAATGTGTTTCGGTTAACTATTATTATTTCAATATAGTTGGTTTCCTTTGTTTCATGCATTTAAAAATGTTATTCTCATAAGGGGTTCATGGACTTCACCAGACTTCCTAGGGGGTCCCATGGCACTAAAAATTGTCAAGGAAACCTACTTCCCATTCTCTTAGCCATACTAGGCAGAGGCTGAAGATGAAGTGGCATAGATATTGGGAGGACTCAGGCACCCTGCATTTTATTTTTTATTTATTTATTTTTTAATTTTTTTGAAGCTTTTATTTATTTACTTGACAGAGAGAGACACAGTGAGAGAGGGAACACAAGCAGGGGGAGTGGGAGAGGGAGAAGCAGGCTTCCTGCGGAGCTGGGAACCCCATGTGGGGCTCGATCCCAGGACCCCGGGATCATGACCTGAGCCGAAGGCAGATGCTTAATGACTGAGCCACCCAGGCGCCCCACGCACCCTGCATTTTAATCCCAGCTCCACCATCCACTTAGTTGTGTAACCTAGGGTATGGCTCCTCATCCTTCTGATGCTTGTTTTCCTTAGCTGCAATAATGGTGGGAGAGCCAGCCATCCACCCCTGCTAGCTCACAGGGTGTTGTGAAGATCAGATGACATAATGTCTGTGTACAGGGGTGCTCCGAAAACACTTTAAAGCGTGATATAAAGTATTTGTTGAGGAATATTAATGAGTTAAGATTGAAGAGGTCTGATGATCCAGGGGGCTATTAATCAGACCTGGAGTGAATGCAGTTAGGTAGAACACTCTTTAATATGTCCTGCATCCCATTTTCCACCCAAGATCTGAGATCATCTTCATAAGGCTCCAGACTTGGGTCTGAATGCTCACATTTGCGTATAGTCAATTCCTTTTCCTTCCTCCCATTTCCCCAAGTAATGGCTTCAGTATGCCTTTGACACCATCCACCCAGATAGAATTTAGGGAAGCTGGGATCCTCGAAGCTTCCTGACACTGTGAAAGAATAGGATGATGTTATGGATCTTGGGATATGGAAGACCATATAATTGTGGGTTTATTTCTGGGTTTTCTATCCTGTTCTATTGATCTATGCATTTATTTTTGTGCCAGTACCATACTGTTTTGATCACTTTAGCTTTGTAATATAACTCAAAGACTGGAGTTGTGATACCTCCAGCTTTGCTTTTCATTTTCAAAATTGTTTTGACTCTTCAGGGCCTTTTGTGGTTCCGTGTAAATTTTATGATTTTTTGTTCTAGTTCTGTGAAAAATAGTGTTGGTATTTTGATAGGGATTGTATTAAATGTGTAGGTTGCTCTATTTGTTCTTCCAGTCCATGAGCGTGGAGTGTCTTTCCATTTCTTTGTGTCACCTTCAATTTCTTTCATCAGTGTTTAATAGTTTTCAGAGTACAGGGCTTTCACCTCTTTGGTTAAGTTTATTCCTAGGCATTTTATTATTTTGGTACAATTATAAGTGGGATTGCTTTCTTAATTTCTCTTTCTGCTGCTTCATTATTAGTGTATAGAAATGCAACATACTTCTATGCACTGATTTTGTATCCCAACGGGTCCCATTCTTAAGTTACCCTGTGGCCCTATGGGATTTCTGACACTAGAAAGGTAGCTCTGCTGCCATCAAAGCATTGTTAATATTATTATTAGTTGAATAATAATTATAGCTATTTTTTGAACACTGATTTTGCCAGGCAGGATTAGTACTGGGCACTTTACATTGAGCAAAGCCTTATGAATGACACTTTCAGGGAAATATGCTTAGATTTCCACTTTATAGATGAAAACTAAAGACTCAGAGAGGTTCAGTAACATTGTTAGATGTGACCTTGGGCCCCGTGGTATAATAGAAAAAGAATGAATTGATGCCAGACAGATTTGGGTTCAAATCCTGGGCTTTATCTCCACTATGTACCTTGGACAAGTAATTTAACCTGTCTGAGCCTGTTTTCTCCTCTTACCATAGTTCTTCTTGTTAGTGAAGCCTTCCACAATGTTTCCCTGTAGCACTTTGTACGTGACCATGTCATTTAGCAGGCATCCCCACCAGAGTGTAAACTCTTGAAGGAAGAGGTCATGTTTTGTTCCCCTTTGAATTTCTAAGACCAAGAGTTGTACATATCAGGTGCTCTAAATGGCATGTGAATGAATAATGTGGGGCTTATGGTAATACCAATTAGGTTGATATGAAGGATAAATAACATATTGGAGCAGTAGGAAGTTTTAAGTTTGTGGTTGGACAGACTAAAATTCAAATTTCATCTTTGCCTCTTAGAAACTTAAGCAAGTTGCATTACATCTCAGAGTCTCAGATAAAACCTAAGATAATATTACCTACCATTCACAGTTGTAGTAAAAATGAATAACTCTCTTTCTCCCTCTCTAGATAGATAGATAGACACACACACACACACACACACACACACACACACACACACACATCACTGGTAAGTAGGAATCACTAATCAATGTTAGCTTTTATTATTAGTGCATATGAATGTAGTTTGTATAGAGTGTTACACAAATACTCATTTAACAAACATTTATTGCCTACAATGCACCAGGTTTGGGGATGTGATAGTGAACAAGATAAATGAGAACCATTCTCTCCTAGAATTTACACTCTGGGACTGGTACGGGGGGGTGTGCATTGGGGCACAGAGAATAATTCAGGTCTCAAGAGTGAGCCATCATTACCACCTATTCACACCATTGACAGTTGGTCAACACTGAATATTTTTCATGCTGAGCTTTTATGGTCTTGGCTACAGGGTGAAGGATTTAAGTCCAGTATGTTAAAGCCTACTCTTCTAGATCCTTGAGGGTAAGCACCAGGCATACTCCTTTTGTACTCCATAATGCCTGGCAGGGTGCCTGGGCCTGAATAAATGTTTGGAATACCTTTGAACAGCTAAGTTTCCCTTCTTGAGGCCCCACAACATGATGTAGCGCCACAGTTCTGGGTGTGAACACAAAAGCATTTTTCTTAAAGTGAGGGTAAGGTCATAGCTTATAATTACTTTTGGCTGAATCATAATCATAATCATAATCATAACTCTATTGTGAACTCATTATGGTCCAGGCACTGGCTGGGCAATTTGCACGTGCTATCTTGATGACGCTACCACCACTCTCAGGTACTATTTCTCCTTAAATTTACCCATAAGGAAATTGAAGCTCTCATTGTGTCCGTGTAACTTGACACACAGGCAAGAAGTGACTGTAGGCAGCAGGATAGCATAATAGGTGCTCAGCAGATGGTAGCAATTGTGGTGAATAGTGAATCTGGGTCTATTTGAGAGACTAAGACAGCTAAGAATCCCAAGGGCTTACCCAGTTCCAGCAGGTGAGTCAAAGGTCTTGTACATCTATGCTGTATTTTCAAGGGATATAGTTTATTCTGCATTCTATGAACAACATAGAGTTTTGGGCCCAATTAAGTAGAACATAGTTAAGTGCTTAGTTTGCTCCGAAAACTATTTCCTTTTCACTGAGGACATTTAACAAGCAACTTGGTAATATTAAAGAACCAGAACTAGAGATGTCAGACAGACTAGGAAGAGAGAGAAAACAACCATTTGTAAAATTAAAAAATGCTTCTATTCATTATTATCTGGAATCTATAACTATTGGAGCTCCTAAAAATAACAAAACAGTTCAAAATTTGGGCAGAATAACAGAACAATAATTAGAATAAATAGCACTGAGCATTTGTAAGGCAAAATAGCTTCATTAGTATATTTCTATGATGGATGGAAAGAATTGTGAGCTGGCATGTGCTGCAATTTGATTATGTAATATAATGCAAATGGATTTTATTTTTACGTATTATGACACAATTCTGGACTAGCATAGCAGTCAGGGTTCTCCAAAGAAACAGAACCAGTGGGATGTGTACACACACACACACACACATACACAGATTTATTTTAAGGAATTGGGTCATGTGATTGTGGGGGCTGGAAAATTTGAAATTTGTGGGGCCAGCCAGCAGTCTGGAAATTCTGGCAGGTGTTAATGCTACAGTCGTGAATCCAAAGGCAATCTGGAGGCACAATTCCTCTCTCCTCAGAGGACTTCAGGTCTTTAATGGATTAGATGAGTCCCAGCCACATTATGGAGGACAATCTGCTTCAATTCAAAGTCTACCAGTTTCAATGTTAATGATATTTTTTCAAACATACCTCCACAGCAACGTCTAGACTGGTGTTTGATTAAGCAACTGGGCACTATAGCCTAGCCAACTTGACACATAAACTTAACCTTCACAACCAGTGTATTCAAGCAGGCTGGGAGGAGTACACCTGGACTAAATGGGCGGGAATAATAGGAAGAGACCATTTGTAGCACAAGTAGATTAAGTGAAGGACAGCAAGGGGCCTGGGTGTAACAGTTGTTGCTTTTAAAATTTGTTGTTTTAAAACGTCATGGCATTTAGCTTATTTAAATAAGAAATAATTGGTAAGTGGCAAATTTCCCTTGATTTCAGAGATATTATTAAAATAAGGCATTCCAGGACCTCTGAGATTGACGAATCAAAGGCTTCTATGGCGCTGATGACAGGGAGGAGGCTCGAGTGAAAATAACCCCAGTTCCCTGCGTGTGCCACAGCTGGGTGCTTCAGGGGGAAGCCAGCTTTACGCGTGACTGAGCTGCTGTGGGGCCCTCTTTCTAGTTGTCAAGGTGAAGGTTTAGCATCTTCTTTCAACATCCTGGTACTCCAAAGAAGAAATCGAGATGATTCACTAAAGGATCAGAGAGCAAGTAATTCAAAACAGAACACCAAACTGAAGTATAAAAAAGAAATATTTATCTTTGAAAAATACAACTTTGAACACACTACGGACATCTCATTTACAAAGTATTTTCCTGAAACACTCTTCATTGGCTTTGCTTACTTAGTACATTCTTTTATTCTGAATCAAGACTCAAGGGAGGGCATGCTTGTGTTACTACAAGCACCAGCAACACCACAGAAGAAAAGATCATCTGTGCCTCAGGATATTAGCCCCAAATCCTCACCCTTTCTCTTTCGTTTCCATCAAGCAGGACTTCCTGACTGGTCCACGTACACTCTGCCATTGCAACCTGCTGGGTGGGCACCATAGAACTGGAGGTGCCCCCGGCCATCGGCGCTCCAGGCGGAGCTGAGCTATTTGCAGGAAGCCTCACAAACCCGGGCTCATTCATTACCAGGAGTTTTCTACTAATACTCGTATCAACTGTTTGCAAACATTCAGCTTGAAGTGAACATAGTATTTACAGCAGTACACGGTTTGCAATTCAACACGCTGATGGCAGAAGAAAAGGGACCAACAGACTTTGTAAGAAGGCCAGAGGGAAGGCATATTAGAATGAATCCCTTCTGCTAACGTGTGTGTACGTGCATGTGCACATGTGCACACGTGTGTTTTAATTCATAGAAAACTAAACATGCCCTCCTTTAAAAGCAGACTGTTTACAAGGTGATTCTGAATAGCACATACACATGCCAGTCATACTGGACACTTGCCTTCTGAGAATACATCTAGATGTTTTTAATCTGATATATTAGAGAAAATAACTTCGGAACATTTGTCAACTTTTGGTTCACAGTAATTTTGCAAAAAGCCACAAACCATGCTTTGTCTTTTAAAAGGGGAGAGCCTGGTCAGGCGCCTTCTAGAAGACGCTGTGTTATTCATTTACTGGCTTACTGGGGGTTGGAAAGACCGTGTCAGTTCACATTAATGTGAAGAGAAGTTTTGAAACACAAATCACATACAAATCATCAAAACATTTCAATTAACAGTGTTTAAAAAAATACCAAACTCTACGACAGTAGTACAGACACTGAAAACACCCCAAATACTCTTTAGCCTCAGGCCTTTTTCAATATCACTAATAAAAGAGACAAGCCACTGACAGAAAGGGAGCAAGTTACAGCGCTTGAGGGTCTGAGTCTGTGTCTTTTTAGGGCCTGTAGCTCGAGGTGCTGCTCTAGGATCCTTATTTTAACTCAAAAGATATTCCGGGAACAACCTGGCAAATTTAAAGCACTTCCCACTTGAAAACCATTGAGAATACAAATCACTTTCTCGGCACGTCCACCGCACATTTCTCTGCAGGAGCCCAGGCCGTGAGGCCGCGGCATTCAGGTCAGTTTCAGGCCCTCGAAGCCGCAGAACTTCCACCTCTTCTCCAGACTGGCTCCGACCCCGGTCATTTCCTGCCTGAAGGTGTGCTGCAGCCGGCCCATGAGACACTCCACATCGCTGGTGCAGATCTGCGGGCCAGAGAGAGGAGCTCCACTCAGAAGCAGTTCTACCCTGCAGATGAGTCCCCTGGGCTTCCCTTGTACGGGTTTTGTAATTGCTGTATGTAGGTAATAATTTACTTACAACAAATTCACCTACTCTATGTGTAGAGTTTAATGAATTTTAGTACATTTATACAGTTGGGCAACTCTCACTATTTAGTTTTAGAACATTCCATCACCCACAGAAGGTTCCTTCACGCCCCTTTGTAGTCAATCGTTCCTCCCAATCCCTGACTCCGATTTTTTTGCTGTGGTTTTGAATTTTCTGGAAATTTTATATATGTGCAATCATACGATATATATAGTCTTTTGTGACTAGTTTCTTTCACTTAGCATGACGTTTTGGGGATTGATCACCACCGAGCTTTCTAATGAAAAGAGCTAGTGTCAGTTGTGTGGACAGGCTTGGGTTCATAGCCAGCTGAATGACAGCTGGTCGGTGCCACTGTGCCTGTGCACAGGCCTACTGAAGCTGCAAAGCCTTTTGGGAGGGGAGGGAGGCAGGGCAGAACTCTTCATACATGTGTTGCTTTACAAAGGAAAAATGACAGAAATAAGGAATGCCCTGTATTTCTACTTCTGTGCATCGTCTCCCTCTCCCCATTTCACACACACACACACACACACACACACCCCAACATAAAAACAAAAATCTGTGGACCCCTTTAGGACTTGTTTCAGGTGGTCATCTTGACATGAGTAGCAACCTTCCTAACTGTGAACCTGGGGACTAGCGCTCAACTGAGGAGCACTAGGGGATCCTGAGAGAAACCCTCAGTTGCCGCCACACTGAATGTTCCTGAAGCTGGAGGGAGGGACCCCTCCGCCAATTCTGTTGGCATCATTGCAGGCTCTCTTTGGGAGGCCCTGTCACTACTCTGGCAGGAAGCTGCTCAGGACAAAATGGGCTGAGAGTAGGAGTGAGGTCATGCTTTCTTCCTACTGCTAGTAGTAGATGGTAGCCAGTTAAGTAAAAGACGCACATTGCAGGGTATCATATAGAGTTGAATTCCATTCTAAAAACCATAAATATACAATGTTTACAGATGTATACATATAATATAGGTGCAGCATATGTATGGAAAATGGTCTGAAAGAAGATATGCCAAACTGTTAACAGTGATGATCCTGGAAGGGTGGGGCTGGGTCACTTTCACTTTCCCTTCACTGTCTTTCTATCTTGCTTACATTTTTAACATAAAATGTATTTTTTTTTTACAATTTTTGAAAAAAGGGCCAGATCATTTTTACTGACACAAAGTCCAGTTTTATACCACTTCAACCTACCACTTGGTCCTGCTGCTCACATTCGATCCCTCCCTTTGCTGCCAAATGGGCTCTTTAATTGCGGAATGGTATCACTTTCAGAGCTCAATGAGAGGGGCGTGCTGGCTCGAACTAAAACAAATGCCATGAGAAGGATGTCTCACCGCAGCCGGATGCCCACATGGGCAAGTGCCTCTGTTAAGAGGACACATGCTTAAATGGCTTAACATTTTGGACATCCAACTATCAGGAATCTGCATTTCAGTGGCCACGTCTCAAGAGCCCCAGGTCCTGTGAAATAGTGAATACAATCCACAAGCACATGTAACTGAATGCAGCTTCTGAAATAAATCTATCCTGAGTTTATTTACTCTGAGGAGTCAAGAGTCCCCTCCTGCTTCTCTGAGGCATCCTTGACTTTCTAGGGAACTAATACTTACTCTTGCCCCTGAGGCTTTGTGAGGTCCCTCATAGAACAGCATCCCAGGAAGGAAGTGATGCATGAAATCAGCTGGGAGCAGAAGTTGAGTCCATGTCACAGACTTACTGTTTCCTCTGTTTTGTTTTTGCTCTTGCTTTGATCATTTCAACATAGGTAATGGCAGTGGTGACAGTGATGGCTGGAGTAAGACTTCCAGTTTTGAACATTAACGTTTGCTAATGGCTAAAGGCCCGGTACAAAAGTATGACTGGTGAGAGATAGTGGGTCATTTGCAGCTTAGATAGAAATTAAAAGAAAGGAGGAAAATTCTTCTCAGACGTATCTTGGAAGGAGGGTGGCCAACTCATTCAGGTTTGCCCAAAACTTCCTGGTTCTGGCACTGGAAGTGCGAGTCCTAGGAAACCCCTCAGTACCAGGCAAACGGAAGCGGACGGTCATTCTACTTGCAAGAGAGAAGCTCTGCACTGCATTGCAGTGAGACTAGGTGAGGGAAATTTCCTTAGAGCGATTACTAACGACTTACTTATGCTTGAAGAAAGTACCCTCCGTCCCTTTGCATGCCCATTTCAGCACCCCACGTACCTTATTATCTAGACGGTGCAAGTAGGAACAGATGTATTCAATGCTTGCTCCAAATGGGTGGACATGAAGAAATGTGGAAATAATCCCTACAGTGACAATACGATGGAGGTTACACTCGAGCATTATATTCTTTGAAATGAGAGCTAACTTACATGTACCACATACTACATACTGGGCACTATTCTAAGTTTATATACATTTTATTCATTTAATCTGTACAACAACCCACTGCATATACTGCCTCTCACTACACTGTACCCCATATAGAAACACTGGCATTGGAGGAGTCACTCCCATCATTTATGATGGCTAAAGACCATTTGAGTTCTACATTTCACAGTGAATTTAGAATTTTATAATGAATTTGGATCGTGCTGGCCTTTTGCAGTTCTTCTGCACAGTCTTTAAATTGGACGTGAGCTTCTTATGCATTAATAATGTCTTGCTGTTGTGGTAAAAGTACAAATCAGGTACTTTGCCTGATTCACTTCATGCCTCTCACAAGAGAATCTGCTGATTATATTTGGTTTTACTCTGTGAGTAGCTCTGTAAAGAAAAGCCAAACATTTCACTCACTCAAGTGGTCACTAGCATTTGTTTGTGCTTAGAGCTCTAAATCTCTTCAAGTAACACATTTTTTTATAGAGGTTTACAGCCTCTGGGAATGGGCACAATTTTTACTCAGTTTAACTATGGGGTGATTGGCAGCTATACATACTGCCTTGATTGTTCTGGACATCAGGTTAATTGTTCTAATACTTCTTTCTCTGGCAACAGGTAGATCTTAAATTGTTCAAAGGCCTACTATTTCTTTCTTTAGATTTTTTTTGAATTCCTCCCCTTTCATAAGATCTTAAGTACATCAAATAGACCCAGAATTGAATTTGCCGAGAACTGCCAGGAAATAAAAGCTAAATTTGATTTGGTTTATAGACTACAACTTGTCTATTCCTTCAAGTGACTGATAAAGAATATCACAAGTTTGAGTTGTAGCTTGAAGTTCAAATCAGTTCTTTGTGAAAATCCTCCAAATATCAGAGGGCAAGGAGGTGGGCTGGGGGATATGGGAGGAGCTGATGGTAGCGTTCAAAGTCTGTTCGAAATGGATGCTATTACTTATAACACTATGTGATTCTTAAATGACGAAGTAAATTGAATTGCTATACACTGACTCAAGCTGAGAAACTTAAATTCTAAAGAAGACAGTTCATGTCCAGAGGAATTCTAGGTGCTACGGCCAAGATAGGCTATCTGTCAAATGCCGAGAAATAAATCCTTAGGTTTCAAAACACTAAGCAGTTTCTGTGGGTTCATACCCGAAGAACCAATTTAAAAAATAGATTTTCCTTTCTCTCTGTCATTCTCTCTGTCACTACATTCTTTAAAAACAAAACAAGAAACACTTATCAAGAATCTTTGTTTCTAGAACTATCCATTCACAGAGGCTTCCTTCTACCCCCAGCTCTTCTCTGACAGGTCTCCCTGTTGCCATGCCAATTTGTTAAAGAACTTTGAGTTGTAAAATGGAAATAAGTTGTCACTTTTCTTTAAGACTCAATGGCAGATCCTCTTGTGTATCTTTATTAACATATCAAAGTGTTAAATCTGACTACAATATCCATTACCAAAGAAGGCAGATAAATCTTCAAAATATGCAGAAGCCAATCAGTGTGGAGAACTTCTGAGATTGGGGTGGGGCTGCTGTGGGGTTCAGCTTCCTAGAAGGCAGTTGGGATTATCTGTTGAGGTCCAGTATCAGCCCCTTGGAAATGACTGAATATTTTAGGACCTCAATCTGCCACTGTTCTCCAAATGGAATATCAAGTCAACAAACATTTGTGCAGAATACTGTAAGTGCAAAACAGTTCTCATTTTACTGAGGGCTTCCTATGGGTTGCACACTGTGCTAAGGGATTCAGATGAATTATCTTATTTAATACTTGCAGCTGCCCTTTGAGACAGGTAATATCATTCTGCCCATTGTGCAGATGGAGGAACTGAAGCTCAGGAAGGAAATCGTAGGGTCAAACGGGAAACCAGTTCTGTCTGACTCCTCAACCATGTGTTCTATCTTGCCTCTGTGGATGATTTTTATATATTGAGAGCAATTCTAGCATTTATCTCATCTAAGCCCACCAGTGTCACACACCACAGACAGCCTCCTGAGTTACCTGCCAGCAACCTGGAAAAAAATTTCAGAGAGGCAGACACTTCCTCCAGAGGCTCATCTGGGAAAGCTCTCTGCCAAACAGTATCCTCACTATAACCTTGAGTGGGAGTGAGAGGGCTCCACTATCCTCACATAGAGTTTTAAAAAATGTACAACGTATTTCTCCAGCAGACCCTCTCCTGTGCTTACAACCACACATTTGATGTGGCAGCAACCACAGGAGCTAGAGGAGAATTGGGAGCTGCTGTTACCATTTCTGTGAAGTCTATACTTATTCATGCATTCTCATGCTTCATAAATGCCTGGCAGGTATATTCATCTTAGGTGAAACTCTTCCCCCCTCCACCATAGTCAATATATTATATGTGTGTGTTCCTTACCCACGAGCAGTGCTTCACGTTCAGATTTGATAGGACTGCTGTTCAGGGTCTTCTCAAGAGGATAGTCACTGTCCTGGCTCGATGTACACAGTCTAGTAGCACAGCTTTCCTGTGGGAAAAATATGCTTCCTGGGTCAGTTCACCTTACTGCGTAACAGACTTGGATTCGAGTACGCAACAGGGAACTTTTTAACGTAGTACCCCAAAAGCAATAGTGTACAATTTTGATGACTGAATGGGAGAGAAAATAGCATTAATTTATGCAAAAACATCACAGATCATCCAAAACTTCTTTATATGGCTCCAAAACACAGAAAAATTTAGACATTCATCTTTGCCAGGTCCCCCCCCCCCCACCTTCATCATTCTTGACTCTATAGAGGTAATCTGGGGAACAGACCCAACATTTACTGCCTACTAGGTGCCAGGCACTGTTAGGTATGTGTTATCTCCATTCTACAAATGAGGAAAGTGAGGCTCAGGTAAATTAGGTAAATTGCCTTAGATCACATTTCTAGGACGTGGTAGAGCCTAGATTTCACGCCAGGTCATCCACTGCCAAAAGGATTGTTCTTTTCAATTTTAGGTCCACACGCTGCTAAAGGCAGGTCCCATCTCTGAGTGCAGAATCTACAATGTAGCTAATCTACTCCCAAACTCCCAAATAATCAACTGTTGGCTTTTGAACTAAAAATTAGAGCTTCCAATTATTGACTATCAGCTCTTTCTTCTCCCTGATAAGGACATTATCAGTTAGGATATTCCTGACTTCATATCAAGAAATGACCATGACCGGGCGCCTGGGTGGCTCAGTTGGTTAAGCGACTGCCTTCGGCTCAGGTCATGATCCTGGAGTCCTGGGATCGAGTCCCACATCGGGCTCCCTGCTCAGCAGGGAGTCTGCTTCTCCCTCTGACCCTCTTCCCTCTCGTGCTTTCTATCTCTCATTCTCTCTAATAAATAAATAAAATCTTTAAAAAAAAAAAAGAAATGACCATGACCAAAATATTACTCAGTGGCCTTCTTTGTTGTTGAAAGTTCTCTCTTTCTGAGTATAGCAGGTATGTTTCGTAAGAGACACTCAGGGGAAATTCATGACCAGCAATCAAACTGAAAAATACATCCAGGCCTTCCATGGATCTTTCTTTCTCTCTTTGGGCACTGAGAACATCTTTTCTGTATTACAAATGTGAAGGAAGAGTCTTGAAAAGAAGGAATAAAAGGAATCATTGCTTCCAGTCTTACTGCTTTTAGAAAAGAAAATGCTGGGGAAATGCTCCTGGCAGGGGCATCTCATGGCTGATTCAAATGCTTTGTCACTCTTCCCTTCTGCAAGCCCTCAGCACAGACAGGTGTCCTGTTTTCTTTAAAGATGACTTTAAAGCTTCCAGGATGTTGCCCTGAATGAAATGAATGGTCTATCCTGGCAAGACATGTTGTTTTGGGGATTTACAGGCATCCTGGCTATAGTCAGAAGGGAAGCCTTTCTTGATGACCTACTCAATCTTTGGCCTTTAGAATCCAATTCAGGCAGTAACCATCATGCCAAGTTTGATTCAAAATACCGGCTCACTTCTAAGCCATGGGTTGTAGATCTCCTTCTAATGCCCTTAAAACATTAAATGATCCAGTAAGCCATTTCTTAAGTGCGAGAATTTAACAGATTGGGGTTGACTCAAGATGGAAAGGCATCCTGAGAAGTTTTAGCCATCTTGAATAGAAATGTAGCCTTACTGAAACCTGACTTCAGTTTTATTATAGCTGGCATTTAAAAAATTAGAAGGCATATTGAAGAGATGTTTATCACCTTGAATTTTACTGGCAGATTCAAAGAGCCAGCTCTTTCTGCAGTAAGACAGACAGAAGTCACATTGTTATATTGCAAAACACTGACAATAACTCACACTACAGTTTACTGTCAAGAAACCCAAACAAAAACAAAAGAGATCTCTCCTCACCAAAACTTATTGCCTTCCTTTCAACCTGGAATTATTTTTGCAGTCTAACATAATGGTACTTTGCTTCCTAACCTAATTGTGTCAGGCTGAAATATTTGGTCACAAATCAGATTCCGAGAGAATATCAGTTTATAATGAACTGTCATGACTTTTTCTGAAAGAAGCTTTGCTTACAGTTACAGGAAAAAAACATTCTGACTCACATTTTCCCGATTATCAGTTGGCTCTCCTTCCTTATCCTCTTTAGCTGCCACTTCATGGTATATTCAGGTTCAGCATGAAAAACTGACTAAGGCACAATACATTAAGTTTCTTCTGTGCCATTTGATCTCTTGCTTCTTTCAATGAAATTTAAAGTGCCAAAAATGCCCTTACACTAAAAATGCCCTTAAATTAATTTGTGATGTCAATCCTAAAGAACGAATCTAAGCATAACGTCATTAGCATTACCTCATGTCTATTGCATTTTACGCAAGAAGCAAAACAGCTATGTAGCAGCTCTGAGACATTTTAGCAGCTCTGAAAGTATAGGGAAATTCCTACTACACAGAGCAGCTTTGGCACTTTTCAATTAAATGCTTGATAAATGAATTTCTCTGGGATTGTGCTCATTTCTTTAAAAGCACCCACAAAAGTGGAAAGTGAGCTGGTTTTATGAAGTGGAAGAATTAAAAGCATATTGCAAATGGCCTCCAGAAGAAAACACTTTCAATCATTTGTTTCAACTACACCAAGGCTGCCAGTTCTTAATGGCACTCTGGGGGAAGTCACTATGCTGGCAAACATACCCAGGGCCTGTATGCATTGCATCTTCCTGAGCTGAGTGCCAGAGATAAAGAGCCCAAGCTCTTGTCTAACGATAGCATTGTTGATTTCTGGCTCTTGGTCTGAGCTCCTAATCTCTTCCTTCTGAGACATTAAAATCAGGCACTTACAGTCAATGGGTCTTCCTTTTCAGAGGATTGCTTCAGTTGAATGTTCAGGCATACAGACGATTAGGGAGGTATGGCTGGGAGACACCACGGGTAGACTTTACATACCTTAAGTAGACTGGGCACCTGATTCATGCTTGTGACTCATTAACCTATCCAGATTAGGAGACTCCCTAAGAGGCCCTCACTGGTGGCTCTTATTGCTGCAAAGTCCCATCTTGCCCTTCCATGCTGCAATCTTCAAGCCTTAGAATATTCCTTCTTTTTATTTACTTTCCACATGTTTTCTCCCCTTTGGGTTTTGACTATTTCACCTGCAGCTGCTCATTATTACACTAGATGGAGTGTCTGCAAAGAAAAGCCCATGTTCTGGTTGTACTTGTGTTTCTTCCTTTAATGAAACACTTTATTAAGGGTACTCTGTGTCACCCGCATTTTCTTTCTATTTTTTTCACCTGCATTTTCTATGTTGCTATTTGCTTGGCAAGATGAAGCAGGAATGAGGTGTACACGCTGGTCTTCTCCAAGAGGGAAAGACTGAGGAATTTTAGGGATGGACTAACTTTGTATTCATTGAAAAGTACACTCTCCAGAATCCTTAGATATGCCAAGGATTCACAACTAAAGGCAGAGCCCCTGATTCAAGAATTACCCCAGAGAAGGGGCTTTTAATCCCCATTCAGCCAAGCATTCCACAGTGATTCCTACTGCAGGAACTTGCAGGGCATTTTTCACTGCCACTGCAAAGGGTGGGGGGAAGGGCAAGGGTTCACAGAGGACTGATATACCTTTTCTTTAAGATTTTCCAACATTTTTTCCACCTGCAACTTGTCATCCTTGACTTTTTCAAGTTCAGCTTCTTTCCTTTTGTATTCCTCTTGGACTTTGAGTAGATGCTACAAGACAGACCAAAGACAATCAAGTCTTGAGGAGCCACAATTCATTTAAAAACCCTGGTTGAAGTTGGACAGTAGGCTGGCCTGCCTCACTTTCTCCCAGCCTACACAATCATTTCTCCGTGCAGAGATACCAAAGGGAAAATCAAGGTACTTTTTCACTTAAAGTTATTTTATCTAGTTCTTAAGAACTTCCTTAGGATTTGTTCATATTTTAGAAAGCATCTGAGAAATTAACTGATCTAATCACTTAACTTTTCTATTCCAGCCAGGGGTAAGGATAGGGTATAGTGCTAATCCCATGTGGACAATATCTTGATTGCTGCATAGAACTTAATGTTATAAAGCATTCTTTCAAATAGCCGTTGTCCAAGCCAAGTTCAATTTCTGTGAGGAAAACATTTTACAAATGTTTGTTTCCACATCAGTAGGCAAGGAACTGGATTCATCATCATTAACGATTACAAAAATATGTGTCACACATTGTGGATAAGGTTTCATATGTGTGATCTCATATAAACCTCAAGTAACCCTATGCATAATCCTGAGGCTTACAGAGGTTTAGTGCTTTGCCTTAGGTCATTCAGATAGTAAGTGGCAGAGTAGGGATTTAAACCCAGGTTGGGTCAACACCATAGTCCATGCACTTAACCACTGTTAGACTATACTTCTTTTTGGGAGAAGATGGGAGACCCTTTATCTTGTTTACAAGGCTATTTTCCAATAAAAAGTAATCAAAAGGAGCAAAATTAATTTGTCAGGATGTAGAGACCTAATTTTCTCAGAAGTCTCTGAAGTGATGAAATGAAGAAAAAAAAAGTTCATCATCTTTAAATTGTATTTCAGTAGCAGAACTGTCCTGTGGAATGGTTTAAAAATCAAGGTAAGAGAGAAAAGCAACAAAAAATGTTTCCAAAGTTTTGCTTTTCAGAGGCTTGCAAAAGACCACTGGAAGAGCTAAAAGACACACGATACAATATATGTTGTCAAAATTCTTTGAAGTCTAGCTGAAGAGATACATTTTTTTGGTGGAAAGATCTCAGATATAATTTACATGTTCTAATTAAATTCCATAGTGACAGTAAAAGGAAGGTAAGCATTACTTCACACATTTTGCTAATAGGAAAGGTGAAATATCGATGTGATATTGCTTGTCACACAGAAAGACAGTGGTAGCAGAAGTAATAGGAACACAGGGCTCTTAGTGCCAGAAGAGACTCCTTGTTCACAATTTGTGATTTATGGCCAACAATAAGCTTTGCCCTAGATAATTTCAAGGCATACAATTAAAAAAATTATTGCTCAATTTAAATTATAAGGAAAATGGCTGGTCATCTGGCAAGATAGAAGAGGATAGTACCCTTACTCAAAAATACTACTCCTTTATTATGATGAAACAGATGGTGATATCTTTTTCTTTTAAATTGTAGGCTCACTGTGGTGATGGTTACATAAAACATCTAGACATTGAACATCTCATACACACTGTTGTATTTGAATGCAATTACAGTTGGATGCACCTATTTACTTTACTTTTTATACTTGGAATAATGTGCAGGTAAACTCATTCACATAAATGACTGTGAAAACAAAACAAAATAAAAGCAAATTGATATTATGTGCCCAAAGCATTGATACTGAAAAAGCCAGGGTAGGATTCCTGCCATTTCTCCTAACAGGCTGTATGGTCCAGCACTGGATCAAGTAGATACTACTTTTTCATATCTAAGTAAGAAGTGAGGTTCTTCATAAAGTCCCCGAGGCCCTGTCCAGATCCCAAAGCACCTTCTGAAGCAGAAAGAAAAGATTAGATTATGTTCGGTGTAGTTTTACTGTCAAGTATTTTTCACTGAATGTACATCCTTTGAAAACTGCTACCTCTGTACTGGCCAGAATATTTCATTAACCATAACAAAATTCCTTCCTAGTCTATGCCAGAGAACAGAATATCAAGAAAATAAGAGGTTTGCTATTCTCTTTGCTGGCATGGGACCTTTTTCCAGTTGAGGAGCTGATGCTAGCTTTCCTAAAAGCTCAGAAAACCAAAGGGCCTTTACCTGTTGCATTCCTTGCAGGGCTTGCTGCAGGAGTTTCAGCTGCTGTTCCTTGTTTGGGTCGTCTTCTCTGGGGGCTTTGCCTTGTTCTTGCTTGAGCAATTCTACCTCATTCCGATAGGCATCGAGCTGCCAACGGAGGCTGTCATTTTCTTCCTTCAGAGCTTCTGCCTGTGATACTAAGGCTAAGCAATCAATATAAAGTCAAACATCCATCTATCCATACTCTTTGTGGTTCACCTTAGTATCATGAAAACTTGGTAGTTCTTAATTGACATATATAGAAAGTCTCTTGAGCAACTTTAGGTTTGAGGTGGCCATGGCAGCAAGAGATGGACACAAAAGCACACAGAACCATTTGTGTAAAGGAATGCAGGATTCCAACACCCTGAAGTCATCATCACGCTTCATATTTGTCACCCCAAATATAACTCAGATATTCCCAGCTAACATTGGTCACTTTTATTTGGAAGGCAGCAAATGATAAGAGCTCTGTAATGATAAAGTGTAGGGCTAATTGTCTTGAACTGACGACTGTCCACATGTTAATTGTGCAGGGCAGTTGTTTTTAAAAATGTAATGTTTACTGTCCTACAGAGGAAAGGTAAATGTAAAAATTAAGACACAAGACTTCTGGTTTCTGGTCTAGTGTGTAAGGAGTTTAGAAGTCACCACTCCATCCTAACAACAAATAAAAAGCTGAATAAACTGAAAAATCAACAACTCATCTTAGATCCATAAGAGAAGTGAGGTCACAGGGCAAACTGCTGCCCCTGAAACTGGAGAGACAGGAGAATGCAGAGAATCACAACTTACCAGACCAGAAACCTATGAGCAGTAAGCTCCACAGGAACTGGTGGCAAGTAAAAAAATCTAAATTGTAATTGGCTAATTGCTGGAGGCTCAGTGTGGACAAGTCTGAGATTTAAAAAGTACAGAGGGACCCACTCATAGTGAAGTCTCTATCCTTTTGTGCATTTTATCTCTAGGAGCACAACCGTGTCCTTACAGTGAATATTGGAGAAAAATCCCCTTGTGCTTCCATCATGGGGAGGGGAAAAGAAACCATTTTGAAATACACCAGAGCACTCTGTTCTTCTCAACAAGGCCTGCCATCAGAAGAAACTATTTTTTTTTTTTTAAGATTTTAGTTATTTATTCATGAGAGACAGAGGAGGAGAGAGAGAGAGGGAGAGAGAGAGAGAGAAGCAGAGGGAGAAGCAGTCTCCCAAGGAGCAGGGAGCCCGATGCGGGACTTGATCCCAGGACCCTGGGATCATGACCTGAGCCGAAGGCAGACGCTTAACCATCTGAGCCACTCAGGCGCCCCAGAAGAAACTATTTTACCAGAGCCTAACCTGCTAGGGTATTACCAGAGTCTAATTGACCTGGAGAAGGGAAATACCCAAGTATAGCTCCCCCCAGCCATCCTGCCCCAAGTAAGTTTTTTCTCAGAAAAAACTGAGAAACACTTGTGAAATCACAGTCCAGAGGTAAATGCTCACTAAAAGACTGAGACCTAATCACAGGACTAGAGAATGCTCCCCCACACTTAACTACCACACCACTAAAGTCCTGTTTACTGGAGTTCTTTTCACCCAGCACATCATGTCCAGATTTCAACAAAAGATTACAAGGCGTACTAAAAGGTAAACAAACAAACACAGTTTAAAGAGACTGAATGGGGATCAGAACAAGAGTCAGATATGGCATGAATGTTGGAATTATCAGACCAGGAATATAAAACAGCTGTGATTAGTATGCTAAGAGCTTTAATGGGAAAAGTAGATACCATGAAAGAACAGATGAATAAACAGAGAGATGGAAGTTCTAAGGAAGAATCAAATAGATATGCCAGAGATAAAAAATACTACTGTAACAGAACTGAAAAATGCCTTGGATGGGCTTATTAAAAGACTTGACATGGCTGAGAGAAGAATCTCTGAGCTTGAGGGTATGACAATAGAAACTGCCTAACCTGAAAAGCAAAGACAAAAAAGCATAAAAAAAAAAACCCAAGCAGAATATCCAAGAACTATGGGACAACCACAAAAGATACATGTCATAAGAATATTAGAACGGAAAGAAAGAGAGAAAGGAACAGAAGCAATAGGTGAAGCAACAATGGCTGAACTTTCCCCCCAAATTATTATCAGACACCAAACCACAGATCCAGGAAGTTTAGAGAAATCAAACAGGATAAATGCCAAAAAATTAGACCTGAAAAGACACCTCACCAAAGATATATCAATGGCAAGTAAGCATCATCATATGTCATACATCATTAGGGAATTACAAATTAAAAGACAATGAGATACCACTACACACCTATTAGAATGGCCAAAATCTAAAACAATGACAACATCAAGTGCTGGCAAGGACGTGGAGCAAACAGAAATTCTCCTTCATTGCTGGTGGGAATGCAAAATGTTACTGGCACTTTGGAAGATACTATGGCAATTTCTTATAAAACTAAACATACTCTTACCATATAATCCAGCAATCATGCTCCCTCATATTTACCCAAGTGAACTGAAAACTTATGTCCCCACAAAAATATGCACACGGATTTTATAGCAGATTTCTTCTGGCAATTTTATAATTGCCCCAACTTGGAAACAACTACAATGTTCTTTAGTAGATTAATGGGTAAATAAACTGTGGTACATCCAGAAATGGAATATTATTCAGTGCTAAAAAGGAATGAGTGATCAAGCCATGGAAAGACCTGGAGGAAATGTAAATGCATATTACTAAGTGAAAGAAGGTAATTGAAAAGGCTACATAATTGTATGATTCCAACTATATGGCATTCTGAAAAGGCAAAACAATGGAGTCAGTAAAAATAAAAAAAAAAAAAAAACAACAACCCTAACCTGGTTGCCAGGGGTTAGGAGGGAGGGAAGAATGAATAGGCAGAGCACAAAGGATTTTTAGGGCAGTGGAACTATTCTGTATGATACTATAATGGTAGATACATACATTTTAAACATTTGTCCAAACTCATAGAATGTACACCAAGAGTGAACTCTAATGTAAACTATGAACTTTGGGTGATAATGATGTATTCGCTGATTATAAACAACGTACCCCTGTGGTGCAGGATGTCAGTAGTGGTGGGGGACTTTATATGTGTGTGGAGACAGGGGTACTTGGAAACTCTTTACTTCTTGTTCAATATTGTTGTAAATCTAAGACTTCTCTAAAAAATTAATTTATTAATTAAAAAACTCCCTAAGACACAAGAGGAAAACTTGGTTAGCTTTATTTATGGTTATGGCACATTTTTCAAGGCCAAAAATCAGAAAAGCTATTATAAAATATTTAATCAGAGGATTTTCATTCATTCAACAAACACTGAGTACCTTCCCTGTACCAGGCTTATGATAATGGTAAAAAATGAGATTCCACTAATCTCTGTGGTTCAGTCCAAATTAATGGAAACATTTGTAGTTTATTCCTTTTTTGATTCCTAACACAGCATAAAGCCCAGAAAAGAGATGTTAGCAAAATGGATCAAAATTACAAACCTGTATATTAAATGTATAAGAATGTTAAAAGGCAACTTGTCAAAGGTGTGAATTTTTTCAGCTACTTATGGGGGGGGACTTCGGGTAGAAGAAAGTAAACGAAAGTAATGGAAATCAAATCTTCAAGATTATTAGCTATAAATGGTGGAAGAAGAGTTCTCTAAAGGTATTTCAAAGACAAGATTCATTCTCTACAATAAATGGAAAGAAGTTGTACTTTACAAAGATGAAATATATAGAAGAAAACCATATTCTGAGGGAGAAAACACCCCATTCCTAAAAGAAAGCTGCTTTGCGGGGTGGGGGTGGGGGATGGGGTTTAATTCTGCGCTTTCAACCTGAGGGTTTTCCTGAAACAATCAGGTACCAATGCAGGCTGATGTAATCAGATTGTCTATCCAAATTAGAGAGTGGCAATCCTTCCTATTACATGTTCTCTTGTTTTCTGTGAATGGCCATGCAATTATCCTGATACGGCAGTTTGAACATTGTATTTTAGTTTTTAAAAGAAATTACAAAAACCTTTGGCATGACACATTCATTGTATGTTTGGTTTTATTCTGTATTTTAATTTTTGCTGTAATCATAAAGTTTTTGTGTCTTTGAAGAGAAAGCTGTTAAACAGAGAGCTGAAGTCCCAGCACTGTAAATACCATCTATCCTTGCCATCTCTCCCAGCAGCTGGGATACCTGTCGTCGGACAGGCAGCATTCCTCACAATCACAGCACTAAAAGAAGATGCTAAAAGTGAAGATGACTGTATATAGGAAAGTGTATGGCAGAAGGGAAATGAGCTATCTGCCAAACGGGAAGAAATTATTTGATTTGCTTGTTGGGTCAGTACCAAGGGATAGCATCTCGAGCTGGAGTTCCGGTGAATAACACAGAGGTTCCTCTGTAAATCAAGTGACTGCTACAGATAGACAGTTATTCATTTCTGCTTTGGTTTGCATGTTTGTCTTCTGGCAAGGCATATGGCTCAATACTAAATAGTGATATTTCATCTTCCTCTTTTGTTTCTTCTTGTACTGCAGGCTAGTGATTATGCTCTTGTCTTATGAGTCATGTGGAGAAATGTGGAAAAGGGCAGAGATCTAGGAGAGTGGTTAGAGGCATAGTCTCCAGTTTAAATGTGAAAATATTTTCCCTCTGAGCAAATGAGGAGGAGAGACTACTTCTCTCCTGGGGGGAAAGGGCATGCTGATGAGCAGAGATAGATTCCTGCAGCCAAGTGCGAACAGATAATAATCTCCTCAGTTTGGACCTGTCACTAAGTAAAAGAGAATGTGATCTCCTCTAATGCCACCAGGGCACCTTACTTACGAAATGTATATTTCCCACTCCCTGAAATGAGGGTTTTTGTCATTTTAATGAGGACACCAAGTCTTTACTTTCACAGACTTAATATTAATTGGGCCCATTTCTGAAGTTGGAGTTCTTTGTACATTGCCAGAACATTGAAAAGTTCAATACTACCTTTTAATAATATGTTTGAGTAGGTGAATCCATCAGTCCTGATACTAAAGAGCATAGTACAGTGAATTTATTCATATCTTGCCATCATTAGTTCTCAGCTGCTCCTTTTTGACTATTTCCTATGTGGGAAAAACATTTCTCTTTATGGGGATGGCTCCTCAGATCTGAAGGCTGCCAGTTCATCATGGCAATATGAAAGTACGAAGGTAGCTGTGAACGCCTCTTTTTAGAGAAGCTACTCAGAGCAAAATCCCAGATATGTTTTTCTATGACAAAAGATCTAAAAGGATTTTGTGCCATTAAAAAATTAATGCCTAAGTTTCTTCGGTGGTACAAAGAAAACAAAAATTTTTTTTTGAAGATTTTATTTATTTATTTGACAGAGAGAGACAGCCAGAGAGGGAACTCAAGCAGGGGGAGTGGGAGAGGGAGAAGCAGGCTCTCCACTGAGCAGGGAGCCCAATGTGGGGCTCGATCCCAGGACCCTGGGATCATGACCTGAGCCAAAGGCAAACGCTTAATGACTGAGCCAACCAGGCGCCCCACAACAAAAATTTTAATGGAAGCAAATTCAGGGGGTTGGCCACCCTCACAAAGCTGCATTACAAGAGATGCACCAAATTATTGAAGGAAGATGTGTAACAAATGTTACCAAATTATAGAAGGGAAAATGTGCAACATTCCTCTCAAGGGTCCTAAAAAAAATCTGAGCTGGAGCGATTCACAAAGAGAAAAAGCCAAAAAGAACAAAGTTGAAAGAGAGAAGGAGATGATATGAGTGGTTGCAGACCAGTTCAGGGAAATTTTTAAGTGAGTTCCCTGACCTCCCAAAGCCTTGCTTTCCTTACCTCTGCAGGTTATTACTCCAGTGAGGCTTCTACCAGTATGGATGTACCAGGGACTTCGCTGTTTCTCCTCTGAGATCTCTAAATTCACCTCTCAAACAGTATCTTCATCTGTCAGTTAACTCACTGCCCCTCATCACCCTGAGACACCCTGAGACACCCTGAGACACCCTGAGACACCCTGCTCTCTTTCTTTGCTGGGACCTTAAATCTCTTGGAGTGGCCAACTTCACCCAGTCCATTAACTATTTTCTGGCTAAACAGATTCCACTGCAAATTCCTTAGTACTCTATATTCCTTCACCCTCCTGAAAACCTTTGGCCAGTCTTACCATGTCAATTCCTAGCTCATGGTCACTCGGCTCAACTTTGTCTGCACCTTATCCTGGGCTGCAGAGGACTCTTATAGGAAGTTGCAGAGCTGGGCAGTCCTGGTCAATACAGACTCATGTTGGTCCTTGCTGGTGGGTCTCTTACCTCTTACTGATTTCTTCCTTCCATCCTGCCCAGGGTATTTATTCCAGGTCTGCTCCTGTCTCCTCATGGTCTCATTTCCAAAGCATTTCCCTAATCAATGGTTGACCAATCTCTGGGTATATGGAGAAGCATGGAATGCATACATACTTTTAGCTTCATTTCTCTTGTCTCAGAGGAAGAGGATTCTCCCCTCTCTGAAGAAAACTCCAGCTGAGTTTGGATCACTTTCCATTCTTCTCCAGGATTCTACTTCCATAATTACCCATAAGTACTCTTTCACTCTCAAGCATCTTCAACCTCACTCTCTCCATGGCCTCCTTCCCCTCTATTGAACAACAAACAACAACTTAACTTTAACTTTGTCACCCATTCTAGTTGCCATATATAATGCCTGCATTTGCTTTTGCCCAACTTTTTGGCCTGTGGATTTTGTCCACCTTCTCTCCTTAATGCCATATGTTCTGGCCCCTATCTCTATCACCCTACTAAAATAGTTCTTGCTCAATGCTGTCCTTGATTCCTTTCTTCTTTGTATTATCTGATAATGTTGATTATTCCTACTTCTATAAATTCTTCTTGTTTTTCTAGTTTTCTTCCAGCCTCTTAAGCTGCTCTTTCCCCTTTTTTTTTAAAAAAAGGTTTACTTATTTGTTTGTTTATTTATTTATTTAGAGAGGGGGTGGGGGGAAGGGCAGAGAATCCTCAAGCAGACTCCCCACTGAGTGTGGAGCCTGACACGAGGCTCGATCCCAGGACCCTGAGATCATGACCTGAGAGTCCAATGCTTAACCGACTGAGCCACCCAGGTGCTCCTAGACTGTTCTTTTTCTAACTGCTCTGCAAACTCCTCTTTCTTTCCTTCTCCCTTACTGTGGGTAGCCACCAAAGTTCTGTATTTAACCCTTTGCTGTTCTTTCTCTCACTTGTCTTTCACAATCATTTACTCATATCCTCCAAGCTTCAGCCAACAGCTCTGTACTACCATCTTCTATTCCTTCTACTTTCTTGAACACTGATTTGAATATAAATCCTTTATATCTATTTCCTAACTACCTACTGTCTGAAACTGATCTCATACTCTACAAATTAGTCCCATGCACCAGTCCATTTCTGTCAATGTTACTAGTATGTGTTTAATTTGTAACACCCCCCCCAAAAAAAACTTTATGTTGAAGCCCTCATTATGTGACCTTATTTGGAAATAGGTTCTTTACAGAGGTAATCAAATTAAAATGAGGTCATTCAGGTGGGCTTATGGACTTATACGACTAGTATACTTATAGAAAGGAGAAATTTGGACACAGACATGCAAACAGGGAGAATGTCATGTAAACATGAACGCAGAGACTGGGGTGATGCATCTACAGGCCAACAAGTGTCGAAGATTGCCAACAAACCATGAGAAGCTAGGAGAGAGGCATGGAACAGATTTTCCCTCACAGCCCTCAAGAGGAATGCACCCTGATGACACCTTAATCTCAGAGTTCTGGCTTCCAGAACTGTGAGGCAATAAACTTCTGTTGTTTAAGCTGCTCAGTCCGTGGTATTTTATTGCAGTAGCCCTAGAGAACTAATATGACCACTGACCCTCTAATCTCCCAGACTAGAAAACCTAGCCTCATCTCAGGTTCTTGCTTTTTCTTCATCATCTATATCCAATCTGGCGCCAAAGACTGTAGTTATTCTTCTGAAGTGACTCCTAGCATCTTTAATCTCATATTTTCTGTTACATCCTTTTATTTTACTATTTTATCTCAGTTCCTGTTACCTTCACTCTAGTCCTGGGCTTCATCATTTTATATCTAAATTCCTATAAAAGTCTCTGGCAGGTCTCTCTTTCTCCAAAATTTATTTCCTAAAATATATAATTCATGTTGCTTTTATCATACTAGTGCCATGACTGAGACATGCTTATAGTGCCATGTTGTCTATTATGGTAAATGTAACCTTGGCATTCATGGTTCCCCATAATCTGGATCCATCTTGTCCACTCAATCTTTTATCCCCCTATACCCAGCATCTTTATTTCTCTCTCTGAGCCCTGTTCCTTCTCTCCTGCCTCCACATCAAGATACTTTCTTACTCTCCTTATCCAAACCTTCATCTTTTTTTAAAAATTTTATTTTATGGGGCGCCTGGGTGGCTCAGTCGGTTAAGCGGCTGCCTTTGGCTCAGGTCATGATCCCAGGGTTCTGGGATGGAGCCCCGCATCGGGCTTCTTGCTCAGCAGAGAGCCTGCTTCTCCCTCTCCCTCTGCCTGCCTGCCGCTCCCCCGCTTGTGCTCTCTCTCTCTATCTCCCTCTCTCTGTGTCAAATAAATAAATAAAATCTTTAAAAAAATTTTATTTTACTTTATTATGTTATGTTAATCACCATACAACCTGTTCATCTTTCAAGATCCCAGTCAGCTTTCACTGAATGCAACTACTCTGGCCACACTAATATCTCTTGGCCTTGCTGCATTCTAATCAGTACCTTACAGGTTAGAACCAAGTGGTATTTCTTATATTTATGTAAATTTACACATATTGCACCTCTATTTCCATAAGCTGATAGGATGCAGTCCTTGTTAATTAATTGATCAAACTTTTAAAAAGGGAATAATGACAGGTGTGGGGAGGGACGGAAGGATATTGGAAACCAAGAGAAGTGAAAACTTTGGCTAGAACAATGAAGGAGAATGAGTCTCAGTCAATTTTTCCAAATGTGCTCCCTGGACACAGGGATGCCTGATAAAAAAATGCAAATTCCTGAGCTTCATTACAGACCTACTTAATCAAACCCTGCAGCCCAGAAATCTGATTTTTTAAAGGTAACCCAGTGATGCTTATAGATACCAAATCTGAGAACCACTAATCTAAGTGGAGAAGGCAGACAATAGATACAGAAATGGAACACCCATTCTTAGGTTTACTGAGCACATGTACTTCCCATCATGGCTAACAATAGAATGAAAATAGTTTTATACTATCATGATTTGCTTTGATGTGATTTCCCCTCTTCAACACATTGCTTTGAGCACAGCAGTCCTTTCTTCCACGGCAATAAGGTTTCCAGTACTGCATCACAAATATGGGCTGGGTAATACAGAGTCCCCAGAAGAACAGAAATTTTGTGGTACTCCAAGGAAAGGTAACTGAGACTGCTAGGCTAGCTGTGACGCTTACTTTCTTTGGGAAGTAGAATTTAACCAGACACATGCTCTAGACTCCTGGAATTCAAGTTTGGTAGCATGGAGAGAGAAAAAAACAACTCTGAGATCTAGTGCTTAAGCTTTTAATTGGAACCACATGAAACTAAAACATGTAGCTGATTTAGATAAAACCTGAGGACCCGTTTACTGGCTCACACTGAGCAGGATTTCTGCAGTTGACTACTACAGAAGCAAGATAACAAAATTAGATACGATCGAGGGGAAGAAAAATGCACGAAAGTCCTTGAATTAAAATGAATTGAAACCTTCTGGGAGAAAAGCTATTTGGTAAGCTCCATTAAGTCTATTGTAGATAGCTTTATTTGACAAAGCAGCATCCTGGCATGTGGAACAGGAAAGAAAATAGCTATAAGATGATCTGTCAGGGAGTTTCCAGTCCCTAAACGAATAAGATTCTGTGCAGTAGCCAATACAGCTTTTAACTCAAAAGAGATACAGAAGCAAAATGCAATTATATAACACTAATAAGAACATTTAATCTGAATCTCCCATACACCGCCCCCCCCCCGCCCCGCCGAATAACTCCTCAAATTTAGCAATTTATCAAGCAAATACTCAAACTGATGGTCATGTTAATTTCAGGGGAACACTGGATTAACTCAGTATACAATACTGCAGATACTGAGATGGAGACAGTTCTATAAGTCAAAGATTAGTCAGCTATAAAACATCTTGGCTAAGCACTTAACTAATTTGAATAACTCAATTATGAAACTCTTGTTTTTTTAGCTATAAGTTTATAGTATGCGTTTGCAGTAATTCGTTCACTGTTCTGAAAATGCTAACTGCTGATTACAAAGGATTTATTCAATATATATGGAGGTTTAGATGTTTAGGGATCTAACATATGGCAGAAATAGAGGAAATTCAGATGTAACAGCTACAAATGCCTTTTTAAAAGTCTGAGTTGATAGTTTTCTTTCCTTAAGAGTTTCTGTTCATGGAGCGAAGATTCTAGGACCACTCAAGTGGCTATAAAGCTGCTGGCTTCAATATGCAAGTACTGAAACCAAGAAATTCTGATTTGCATTATAATCAACCAGTTCTCTGTGGGTCTCTGTCTCCATCTCTGTCTCTGTCGCTGTCTCTCTCTCTCACACACACACACAGCAGGGACAGTTTACTACAATATCTCTAATGTCTAGCACAGTGATTGGCATGCAGTAGTTATTAAATGAATGAATGAATTTCTTTAGCCATCCCAACATTCCTGTTAGATGGTTGTATAATGTACTTTTTACAAGGGTGGATCCTGAGCTCAGTGGGACAGAAGTCCTTCCTGAGTCAAGAAGGACACAGTTGGGACTAGAACTCAGGTCCTCTAACTTTAGGTCCAGTGCTTTGTCCACTGTACCTTACTGACTCCTAAGACTGTCTAGAATGGCTTACATGAAAACACTGGTCTTTTGGCTATTTTTATCTCCCTTCTGGTAATTCTCTCCCTGGTTTGTTATGAAATTGAAAGGTGGTATAGTGTCATATTGTTCAACAGGTTTGCCTTATGAGTTCCACTGGGGACCCACATGTGGCCTGTCTCATGGTGAGGTCCTGACTATGCTAAGTAAGAGCAAAAGCTTTTACCCAAACATCTGTCTGTAGACTCCTGTTTGGTTCCCAATAAACCCCTAAGTAACCACAATAAAAGTCAGCAGGTAGGTAGACTGTCATATATTATAGATATTTCCCCTTAGTTGGTAGAGTCTCTTTTAATTTTGTGATTCTTTAAAGAAAAATATTTAATTTATAGGAAGATAAATTTATCAAAAGTATCTTTTATAATTTTATCTTTGGAGAACTTCATCCCAAATTATATAAACAACTCCTATATTTTCCAGAATTTCTTTCGCTACATTTATTTTTTTTTACATTTGAATCTTAAATCCATCTGTTACTAATTCTGGTGTAAGGTATACAGGATGTAGGGATCTAACTACTTTTTAAAATGTTTGGCTAGTTGTCTATTTATGTGTAAGCTCTCTTATGATTCCTACTATAGAACATACTATTAACAAATCCAAATCAAGTATAGAACAGTGCTGCCTAAATGTCTAGCCCTCCTAAGAGAAGAAAGGCCACTTTTAATTCGGCACTGTAATGGAAGATGGGAATGAATAAAAAGATCCTTAGCCACAGGGTTGATATTTAGCCACTGTGTACTTATATGGCTTTACCAATTGTTTCTAGCTGGTTCCAGACTTACAGTTTTGTGCCCATAACTTACTGGATGTTAGAAGTTTTAAAATATCATCCCTGCAAGTAGATGTTAGTTAAATGAAACAAAACAAAATTATCTTTACCTGATTCCTCAGTTTCTTTTGTTTCTGTGGTTTCTTCTATTTCGTCATCAGACATCTCCATTTCTTCTTCTCGCCTGATTCCCATTAATTCATCATTATGTATGTTGCGAATTTCCTAAGGTTAAAAGTTATGCTTTGTTGGTGGGAAAGCTTTGAAAATGTTGAAGAAATGAACAGAGTTAAGGATAAGATAAAGCAGGGTTTTTTGACATATGAAAAAACTTCAGAGTACTCTTAAGGCAAGGACAAGGGGGCACATTGGGGCTGAAACTGTCTTGACAGACAAAGCAGACTTTGTTACATTCTGTCTTCCATAAGGCATTCATTCCATATCCAGAGGTCTGGCAGTTGATGATTCTTATATCCATCCTATATTAGAAAGTACTGTTGGTCATGAAAGGCCTCTTACCTCTTACATGGATTTCTGGACTTTCCTTGAAGGGTTCTGCCATTTTCACCTTCCCATGTCAAATCCTTTAATTTTGCATCCCTGCATCCTCTTCCCTCTCCACTTACAGACTTACTCAACAGAACTCTTAATCTAACTTTTGCATGTTTAGAATTACAGCAAAAATGAGCTGTCAGGAGGGAACTTCAATCAGATCAACCCTTCCATGGACAATAACTATACTCTGAACAAAACACAAAATCAAACCAAGCCAAACCCCTAACTACTTGATGGCACTGGAGAGCGAACAAAAGCAGGCATATCCTAAAGAGTGGCTGACACTTGGAAGAAGGATGTGGGTCTCTCAGTTTTTAAGGGCCTTTTAGTCTGAAAGCAGACCACAGTTAGCAGCTCACAGAGTAGCTACATTTTTAATAGAAAACCCTGTCTTTACATCCTAAAGAAATCAAGGAGATAGCCACAGGAAAGTGAGGAGGGGATCCCAGAAGGGAGACAGCCAAAGTGGGAGAGAGATCCAAATTCTGCCTGTAATATCTGCTCAAATTTCTGCATGACCCTTGAACCATGGAAGCACAGGACAGATTCCAAACAACACAGCTAAGTCTAAAAGAACTGAACTGAGATTTGGGCTGCCATCTAAGAGACATAATTTCCAGCTTAAATTCAATTAAGTAAATTGACTGTTAAAACAAAAGAAACTGAAGTCAACCTTCTTTGGAAGAACATAACAAAATGAACATAACAGAATATAACCAGAACCTTAAAAGCAAAATATTCAAAAAATGCAGGCAAAGCCCAAGTTACTTGACATACAAAGAACTAGGATGAGATGACCTGTCTTCAAGAGAAAAGATCATCAACAGAAATCAAACTTGAAATGAACCAAATATGGCAGTTAGCAGATAAGGAGCTAAAGCAGCTATTATAACTATCTCAATGATGGAAAGGAAACATGTTCATAATGAATGAAAAGACAGGAAATCTTGGCAGAGAAACAGAAACTTTAAAAAAGAACCAAATAGAAATTCTAAAACTGAAAAATATAATATCCAAAATAAAATTAACTGGATGAGTCTAACTTTACAATAAAGATGGCAGAACAAAGAGAGAACTTAAAGAGAGAACAATACAAATTTATCCAATCTAAAGAACAGAGAGAACCTAACTGGAATCACAGAGAGGAGAGATTAGATGATTCAAGATTCTTGAAGAAAAAATAGTTGAGGATGGTTCAACTTTGATGAAAGACATTAATCTATATATTCAAAGAGCTCAGTAAACCCCAAGCAGGAGATGTGTGAAAAAGGTATGTCTAAGAACACCATAGTCAAATTGCTGAAACTAAAACATTAAGAGAAACTCTTTAACTCTTTAGTTAGCTAAACTCATTGTGATAATCATTTCACAATCCATGTAGGTCAAATCATAATGCTGTGCATCTTAAACTTATACAGTACTGTATGTCAGTTCTACTCTCAGTAAAACTGGAAGAATAGAGAAGGATGCTTAAAAGCATCCAGAAAACAACAACAACAACACATTATATACAAAGAGACAATTCAAATACTTTGATTTCTTTCAGAAACAATAGAGGCCGGAAGTCAGGGGAACACTATCTTTAAAGTACAGGAAGAAATAAAAATCACTGTTTATTCAGAATTCTATAAGCAGAGAAAAATTCTTTCAAGAATGAAGATGAATTAAATCTATTTTCAGACAAATGTAAATGTAAAAATTTGTCATCCAAAGATTTGCACTATAAGAAATGTGGAAGAAGTTTCCTCAGGCTGGAGGGAAGTGTTACCAAGCTGTAAACACAGATCTTCACGTAGGCATGGAGAACTTTGGAAATGATGGAGATCACACTGGAAAAGTCACTTTAAAAAAAGTCAGCATGAAAACTGCATTTTGGAGCAGCTTGCAATCATTTAGAGGCCACTTAATGCCTATCAGAGGCTTCTCAGCACTGAGCTGAGAATTCCTTGCTTATGTTAGCCCCAATTGGGCCATAATACAGGAAATATCCAAAGCTGTCTGGTGAAAATTGCTTCCATTTAGGGGCATTATAAATACTTCACATGGATTTCTTAATAATTAATGCTATAGTTAATCACTATCTCAACTAATATTCTCATTTTTTATGCCTTTTACCGGGAAAAATAATAATTTCTATATCAAGGTAAGTTTTCGCTACAGATAAATAAAAGTCCCTTTTAAAAACACAAGCTATTCAGTATTTTCACTGGTAGTTAAGAGGTAATAGAAAAATAGAAGTACTAGAAAATAGAACTACCAACATAGCATCTCTCATGTGCTACAGGGCCATTACTTAAAATAGAAGAAAACAGTGACTTGCTTGAGAAAAATGAAATTTAAAGGGCTGTGTCAAAAGAGAGATTTGCTATGTCTTATTCAAACTCAATGCATAGAGAAGAAAGGAATTGCTCATTTCTAAGAATTCATTCTGTCTCAGGAGTCTGGGTTTCAGTTACCATCAAAGAACAGTTACTGGCAAGGTGATTATAATGAGGTTTGACACTGGCAAATTCGACTATTGTACAACTTGCGGCATCAGGAAAAGTTATGGCTCTCCTAGTTGCCTAACAAAAATGTAGCCTGTCGAAGGGTGTAAGCAGAGACCAACTTTCAATTCACAAACATGTCATCTGACTCTGGGAAAGTTATTGTGTTTCTCAGAAGAGTAAATTGTGTTCCTTCTAAGGAAATGTTCCAGGGCAGGAAGATCTAACTGAGAGCTAAGACATGCCCTGTAGCTGCTCAGCACCCACAAAACCTCTTTCTGCTTCCAGCTGGGCAAGAAAGCATAATATCTTCTGAGAAGTATAAAAAGTTCAATAACTAAGTGATACAGCTTATCTAGAGGTCTTTCACATCTTCAAAAAATCTCCAGAAATAGAAAGACCTATGGGTAAATTTTACCTCAATGCCTGAAAATACTTCAGGAACAAGAGTTCCTTTAGTTGATAATGAAATGAGGGTAAGAAAAACCAAGGGGACCCTTGTTCTCCATTGTTCAGTCAGGCATGCAAAGTGGCAGAGCTTAGAGCCTTCTAACCACCAGGCAATCCCCCTTAGCTACAAAGAAACTAAGCCCTGTATAGTTAGTTACTCTCCTATAAATATCCAATAGGAAGTCACATGAATGGGATAAAGGCAGAGAACATCAGAGGTTATAGGGTACCATGTTAAGGTAAACTCATGAGGAGCAGTTAGTAAATGACAGTGCCCCTAAGTAAAGCAAGTAAGTTTTTAATTCTATGAAAGCCTTACCTTTAAAGCACTTGGTATCTAAGATACCTGTTTTCTGTCTTTCTGGTTGGGTCAAAAAAGCTCTGTTTTGGGAAGCAAACCCTAACAAGTACCTTCAGAGTGAAGGACTAAAAGGTAACATTTCCCTAAGGAAGGCACTCTACCTAGCTGGGGCATAGGTGCAGATAGGAGGAGGACCCTGAGCCACTGAAGTGCAGGCAGCAAGGGAAGTTGCTGCCTCCGAGATTTGCCCCGTTTCCCATCCTGACATTTGGATCTAGGGCTAAAACCAAAAGAGTGGCAATGGCAGGCAAAAACATTTTCCAGAAGTTTTCATTTGTAAATCACTACCTGAAATTGAGTGGGCCGTGTCACTGAGAGACTATATTGAAAATGGAAAGATAACACTCCTGAAGTTTCTATTCTATTCTCCTGCCCACAGTCAACCTGTGAGATTTTTCATTTAAACAGCAAACTGTTAGTGATTTCTAAAAATGCATTATAATGGCTTTGAGTCTGTTTTAATGGTAACTTTTTCTGATGCTCAGAACTTCACACACTGCTCCACAATGGAGAAGAGAGCACTTTTACATAGAATTAAACTGAAAACCGAGACAGAGGAAAATGCATGGACAGAATCACCTTTGTGCCAGCTGACATTTTTAATTTATCATAAAGTAAGCAAATCACAATCATTGCACATTAAGTATCTAACTCTACAGTTTCACAAAAAGTTATGTGAATTTAAATTCATCTTACTCATGTGTTATGATAGGAACATAGTTATCAATAAAGCAAAGTTCCTTATCAATTGTGTAAAAAAACTGTACTTACCTAGACTTTCAATATTAACAGGATACTTGGTGAGGAAGGGGTCAGATGAAGGAATGGAAAGGAATAGATATCTTCTACATTTATGTAGAAATTTGAATCTGAGCTATCATTCAGTACAATGAAGCAAAGCACAAACACAAGTTCTTAATGCCTATTGTATGATACATATGGAAATAAAAATTAGGTTGATCCAAATCGTGTTAATAGGTGTTCTGATGGCTGAAAGCTAATAGCTAGTGTTAGAACACATGGGTGCTAAAACAAGGGTATGCAGATGACTCGAACAATCTATCTGCAAACAGTTCTTCAGAGTTTGGAATGGTAGGCTTGGAAATCTAGAGAGAAAGTTATTTTAGCAATCATAGTATCTCATTTTACAAGAATGCTAGCAATTGTCAAGTCCCTTTTCCTCTAGCCCAATGTTATAAAATCTCATACTGGGGAGGATGCAAGGGGGTCTCTTCTAGTTCCTACTGCTATGGCTCTAGTTTCTATATATCATCCAAGGTTTAGCTTCTAATCTAGGCCAGCTTCTCAGTGAGAGAAACACACAGGTTTTAAATGGTTCTATAGAAAAAGAGTTCCTACAATAGAGAGAGCTCTCAGTAAAGTCACTGTAGAGTTTTTAGTAAAGAGAGAAACTTTAGCTTTCTCTTATTACCCTTTTCAATTGTATCAGCAGGAGCCTCACACACATATAAAACAGGAAAGTAAAGTAAACCAATGAAAGACTCATTAGCAAACTAGTATGCCCAGCATATGCTACCAAGGTGAGAGCCTGAGCTCCCTGAAGGTGGGGACTTTTCCTTCTTAATCCATAACCCCACTCTCCACAGAGTAAGGCACTGTTGGTTGCTGGTAGGATGACAATAAGACAAAGAGCAGGTACTTTGCGACAGGAGGAGGTTACTGGCTAGGTCATTCTCAAAGGCTACTGGTAAAAAAGGCTCAAGTCAGAAACTTTCACCTTGATGAAACCTCTGACTTAGGAGTTGGAGCTTTGAACCACAGGCCAAAAAAAGCCAGTCTAGTTGATTTAAGTCACTGAGATGCTCTGGTTCTCACCGGTGCTCAGAGACAGCCCCAATTTAAGAGTACGCTTGTCACTTTCTAGAGTTTCCTATTATCAAGTAAAAGTATGCAGAGGTTAAAAAAAGCCATGATTTAAAGAGGTACCCATGTAAAGTAGAAGAGGTCTTTTTTAGGTTTAGGAAATGCAATGCCAAAGGAAGGTCATGAGCTATGTTCCACTCTCAGTAGTTTTACTTATCAAGATTGAGGTATTCAAGGAAGCCCTTAATTTAGTCCAATCCAATAGGCAGGAAGCATTTTTCTGGGTTTCCACGAAGTCTACAAAATACATTATGAAACATGTAGCTCTTGGCAAGTCATGCTAGCCATGTCCTCTATCCTCATCACTCTGCCAAGGAAGCTCTGCTACAATATTAGGTGATAGGGTGGATAGCTCTCATTCTTTACAGGCCCAGAGAAATGTCCAGCTTACTGGCTATCTTTACTGAGAAGGTAATTAAACTCAAGTATGTACCCACCAGAGAGGTAGGCTTGATAGGACTATAGTTCTCTACAGAGGACCTTGATAAATAATATTCATGGAAATATTTTATTGCAAAGTCATTTATAGAAGGGTTGTGGTCTGGGCAAGTCAGTCCTCAAATCAGAGGCTCCCTTCCTCCTATGAAAAGACATTATTGTACGGGCAGGGCTTTCCGCAATGGGTGGGGCAGTTCAGACAGCTTCTTCCAACCCTGAGAATGGATACACGTGTATGTGTACTGAAGAGAAGTAGAGACTTAATACTGCTTTTCTACAATTATAAGACATATTGAGCATTTTTCCTCAACCTTTATTCTTCTGAACTGTTCAGACTAAAGAGTTTGGAGATTTTCAATTTAGGATATTAAACTCCACTCCCCACCCTTGATCACTTTCTTTACCTTTCTAGCTCCCTGAGGGCAAAGACCATCTTGTCCTGAATTGCCTGTCATGATGCCTGACACAGAGAATGTGCTTCAGTTAACGTTTGAATTGAAATGTTGAATTTTGTTTGTTGAGGCTCAACAAAGTCGGGTAGCCCTAGGAGTCTAAAATCATCTTGTGGGGCACTGGGTTGGCTCAGTTGGTTAAGCATCTGCCTTTGGCTCGGGTCATGATCCCAGGGTCCTGGGATTGAGCCCCATGTCAGGATCCCTGCTCGGTGGGGATCCTTCTTCTTCTTCTGCCTGCCGCTCCCCCTGCTTGTGCTCTCTCTGTGTCAAATAAATAAATAAAATCTCTAAAATCGTCTTGTGCTACTATATGACAACAGCTCCCTGTTTTGTTCCTAATTCTTTTTAAAAATAATTTAAAACATTACTAGCTTTGTATGATTCTACTTATCCATTGGGCTGATGTCTTCAGGGAGTTCTCCTCAGTGTCTCCCAGATCCCTTTGCTGAGCCAGAACTGATGAACACGGTTTGGCTTATTTTCCTCTAAATGCTCTTCACAGTTTTCAAATTGTTGCCACACAAACTATGTCATATGTTCTCATGAAGGACAGGAAGCATAGACTGCTATCTTCATTTTATAGGTTAGGAAATTGAGGTCCACAAAGATTAAATGACTCACTCAAGAGCACAAGGCAGTTTATACCAGCACTCTGAGAAGAATTTCTAGTCTTGAACTGATCACTTACTAGCTGTGTAATTTGTGTACATCCCTTGACATTTCTGTGTCTCAGTTTCTTCACATGTAAACCATGGCTATCCTACCTACTTTTTATCCCTTATGGAGTTATGAATGGTAAACTGAAATATTACTATTTGCCATTTATATAGCATTTACATTTTTCAAACTCTACACATCTCTTATCTCATTTAATCCCATAAGACTGGTTTCATTATTATCTCCAATTTAGAGGTGAAGAAGTAGAGACTGAGAATGACTCACTAACTTGGTCAAAGTTACAGAGCTGCAATCTAGATTCTCTGACTCCAGATCCAGTGCCCTTTCCACTATACCACATCTACTGGGAAGCTCACATAAGTGAGGCAACCGATGTGAAAGTGCTTTATAAAATGTAAATGCCTTACAAATGCTATATAAACGTTAAGGACTATGACAACCTGCTACCATACTAGCAAAGAGGACTCAGAAACAAAGTTGAAAAAGTTGCTGCATACACAGATCAAAAGTGTCAGGGGCTGGGTAAGGAAGCTGCCCATAGCACAGAAGAACTTGAAGTATAGGTATCACCATTCCAAAGGCAGATCCATGAAAATAAACCTCCCATCTTGGTTTTAAATCTTGGACTCAGGATAGCAACCTAATCACTTCAGACATATTCTATGCTAAAAGTCAACTGAGCACAAGCACAGAGCTGGGTGTCAACCTTAATCTGAAATCAGAGTCTTCTGTTACCTTTAAAGCTGCCACCTATAAAGATGGCTGAGTGGACTTGATCAAAGAGGCTCAGAAATTTCAATGCTCCAATGTAACACCAGCCTCGACTGTCAAGATGCTCTAAGACAGCCCTAATATTACTAACACTAGACACATGGGTCAGTAATTATCGTTGTACTCAAGACTAGCTAGCTTAGAGAAGTAAACTTCAAATTATCACAGCTATATTTTCACTACTCAGGTTTTCATCCAGCAGAACGCATTCAAGACAACATGTGCACATTTATTACCCTTTTGGCAGCACATGGTCTGGTCACAGTGACAGGCAATAGAACACATCTTAGTGTTTCATTAGAGACTTGTTGAGACCATGGGAGCTTGGCACTATTTAATTCTGACTAAACTCCAAATCAATAACTTGTTAAAGAAAGAAACTGTCACCCTGAGGGGCTACCAGAGTAAAAAGTTACCAACCTCAGCTTGTTTGCACCAAACGCTGATGTTTTTACGCTGGGCTTTTGTGAAATGGTCCCATGCCTTCTGTTTGGAGGCAGAATGGTACACAGCTACTATCTGCTCAACTGCAGCATCAGATCAGCAGTCAAATCAGGTCGGAGTATCATCCAGGGGTGGCAAAAGAGAGGAGAAAAGAAATAAGAGAAGCATCAGGCTTGTTGTATCTTCTCATATGACACCACTAGGCTATGGTTGTGCTCTGAAAAGGTTACATGTGTTGGGGTACTGTGATCTTAAAGAAGACTCAAAGGCAGAGATATCAGTATGGAGAATAAATAAATGGAACTCCAGAAGGTTTGGGGTGAAATGGTGACTAAAGTTTTAATACAGGCAGTCTGTATTCATCCAGGCAGGTGAGGCAAGAGCTGTGGTGAATGTGATAATGACCCAGTGAGCGGCAAACTTGTACCAGCTCCTTCTGACCACAGGCTTCTTTCATAAACTAGCCTTCCAAAATGAGCTTGCATACTTCACTTCAACAGAATCCATCCTTTTGTTATTCTGAGGTATATTTAACCAGAAGCATCAAATTGGAACCTAAGATGAATGGAATCTATTTTAAGTCTATGTAGATGGGCTCATTGACTGGACAAATAGAAGTTTTATGGAAGAATACTTGCAAGTGCAGTCCTAAAGCATATTTTCCAGAGTATCTTAAAAAATATCAAATGGAGAAATGTGTACAAATATTCTGGTGCTTTTACCTAACCAGTTCACGAGAAGAATAGAAGAGAGGGGGGAGGAATAGAAGGACAAAAGCCTCTTCCTGAGTGGGTATTCACAGTAAGAAAATCCAGAGGTGTTATTTTTTTTTTTCTTTACAGCTCTGATTGTACCCTGTCTATGAATGATTTAAGGATTTATAGTCCCATGATGCTTGCTGCTCTTTTTTCCTATTTGTTTTGAAGTCCTAAAAACATGTGTTTTCTCTGCCTGGATTCTATGCCCATATATATTTTCACAATAAAAATGGAAAATGAAAGAACTCTTCCTTAATCCTAATTATGTATGAGTCAAGTGTGGGAAGTCACATATGAGAAGAGTGGGCCTTAATTGTTTAAAAGCCAAATCATAAAACTATATCCTTATTCTTAAGGTGAATATAGTTCCTTACTAAAAAGATATGAGTGCATAATTGTATAATATGTTGAACTAAAAACATCACTTGAGAATTTTTCTGATCTCTCTCATTTAAGAGACCAAGGAAAGGTTTGGAGTAGTACTTCTTTTCCTTTTCTTTTTATTTTGGTGCAAAAAGGTGGTTTTATTAAAGCATGGGGACAGGACCTGTGGGCAGAAAGAACTACCAGGAGTAGTACTTCTTTTTGAAAATGGCCATTTTGGGGTGATGGGTATTAAGGAGGGCATGTGTTGTGATGTGCACTGGGTGTTATACATAACTAATGAATCATTGAACACTACATCAAAAACTAATGATGTACTATACAGTGGCTAACTGAACATAATAAAAAAAAAAGTAAAGAAAATGGCCATTTCGGCAGCTTCCCATCCCACCCAGTGTCTACAACATCCAGAAAAAAAATTGAAGTGAAGTGAAACAACAGGTAGAAGTAGCAAATTTGGCTTCTATTCAATCACCCTGGGAAACATAATTATACTTTCACTAAAATGTAGTACCTGAAAAAACATAATATGATGATGCAGATCTGAAGCAGAGAAGCTTATAAATGCTGATGCTGTATTCTAACTTTAGCAATGAAATACCAAACTTTCCACTGAGGTCTGAGGCTGCTTATAACTTACTTTGAAAACAAGCAAAAGTAAAAGCACAGGATGGTGGTCTAGCTGTTGGTGTTTCTAAGGAGCTGAAGGAGATATACCAGCAAAAATGAATATAGGAGGTGCCCACATGTATCCCATTAAATTGGAGCTCAGGCATTTGGCAATATAAAGAGAGCACAAGGCAGTGAAGAAGGGATCCTTGCCCCTCGACACAGGCTGGCTTTGTAGGCCTGGCTCCCTTGCAGAGAACGTGGTGCCAAAGTGAAGCACCCTCTCACCCTTCCACAGAACTCTGACTTCTACTCACATTGAATGAGAATTCCAGAAAGGGCCTGCTTGAATTTCTCCTTTGCTTCTTCCATGTCTTTCTCATGGGCAGCTTTCTCGTTCACGAGGCGGCGAACGTGGCTGTTGGCTGACTGGATCATAGAGTAGAAGTTGTTGGCGCTGCGACGGTTCACCTCTCCTCGTTCAATCCAGGTGAGCAAGGTCTGTACAGCTTCTGAGAATTTGGAATCATCTGAAAAAAAGAGGATTTTTCAAATCATCAAAAGTAACCATGTCTCTACCTACCCAACATGCTGGCAAGGAAACCCCACCATGGCTTGTTGGAAGTGGTTGTTAAATGAACTGCGGAGGACGAAGAGCCGTGCGTGCACACACAGGTGGCAGGCAGGCAGGCTGAAAGGACGAAAGACCCAAAATGTAGTCAGACTGGTTGTAGTCTATGAAGAATTTTCAGAAAGAGAATTGGCACGTATTGCATGGAGTACTGGATGTTATATGCAACAATGAATCATAGAACACGACATCAAAAACTAATGATGTACTGTATGGTGACTAACATAACATAAAATAAAATAAAACAAAACCAAAAAAAGAAATAATTGTTTCTTCTTTTTTAAAAAACATTTTCTTTACTGATACAGAGTTTATTAATTAGAGTAGAAGTTTACTGATTAGAGTTTTCACATATTGCGAATTTCTTAACCTCTCTGTATGTGTGTGCAGGTGTGTAATGTATGAATTAGCAGTGAGAGAACTTCAGAACCCTACAAACCTGTTTTTTTAATAAGGAAAAGTAAACCTAAGTCTTGAGTTTAACTTGAATTTGATAGTAACTTTATCCTGGATCCATGAAATTATAGTGTTGGAAGGAGCCTTAAGAAAGAGTTACACGGGTAGTTCTTTAGGCATCAACACTTATATTTTTGACCTCTTATAGCATCACTCCTGCATTCAGTCCACAGCCCTGGGCTTTTCACTCAGTTCCAGTCATAATCTATCTTGATGTAATTCATTCTATTTCTACATTTCTCCACATCCTGATTCTCTTGCCTGAGGAACCCTCCAAGTAGATTTCTGCAGCTCGTTAGGAGTTGTTCTCTGATGTTAAAATAGTAGTACAGCTTATCCAAAGCTTCTGGTTCAGCTTCCTGAGATAGGCACTTACGTATTCTGTTAGAGGCTCCTGAGAGAGAGAGATCCATTAGCACCCCACTGAAGGCCTGTTCTAGGGCTCCACATCCCTGTCTGGCCAGAAACCCTTATGTGCAGTGGAAATAGCTCTCACTGCGATTTGAACTTCTTGCCTCTTGCCATTTTCCAGTGCAGACATATCATGAGAGGTAATCCTCCCCTTTAGGACAGCTTTTTATTTCATTACTTGCATACAATCTTTATGTTTGCTGGTCATTTTTTGCATGAGGCCCACACACCAGCACGTTCATTCTTTAAAAAAAAAATCAAACTGATTTGTTTGGTGTCCTATAAACATGACATTTTATCAATGCTTTCAGCCATTCCAGCTTTTCAAAATGTACCACTGTTTCTGTGTCTCCACTCTTGTGTCTCTCTTCTCTTACAGGAAGACAGAATCAATCCAAATGAAGGATTTCTTAAATGTGTGAGTCCCTTAGGTTATATGTTGCAAACAAGTTTGGTGAATGAGACCTATTTGGAAAGTGGAATTAGCAGCATCGTGCTGAGTCTGGAGCACAAGAAGCACGGAAAATTCATACCATTAGAGCCGGGTTGGTATCATCAACAAGATCAATAGGACACCAGCATTCATCCAATAAAATCAACCATAATTGGAGAATGAAAAAGACTGGATTTGAACTACTAACACAGGAGACCAGGCAGGGCAATTAAAGTTAAATTAGAATAATGGCTCTGAGAGTCAAACACAGGGAACAGGAACAAAAACTAAAGGGAGAATGGTCTGATTTAGCAATGTTTTGAAGTCTCCATAGTCACCATATGAAATAAATTGGCCATTTGAAGTGATTAAAGAAGTCATCTTTTCGTTGGTGGTAGCTAAGTCTCTGAGCCATCTATGAATGGACACTGTGACCACTCTCTGGGCCCCCATTTTCTCATCTGTGGAAAGGGAATTTTTACCAGAGTTTTCCAGAGTGACATCAACTTCTATCATTCTGATTTAGAATTCAAAACTAACTTGTTATCCACAATGAAAGGGGATGCTGACAGGTCCCAAGTCATGAATCACAGCTAAAATTCTCTGATGTAGAAAAGTGGTGAAAATGCATCTCATCCTAGTCATCTTATGTATGGAGAGAAAAACACCATCCCCTGAGGCAGTGCAGGAGTAGAGACACAGGTGTGTGGACAAATCTTTCTGGTTCTTCAGTTACTAGGTACATCTCTCTATCTGCAAAACTCCAACACAAGAAATGCTTAGAATCCGTTAGTGGGAAATTCAAAGGATAACTGTCAACAATACAAATATATCTATTAAATTTCCCCAAAGAAAAGAGTTCTTTTAATCACAAAGCTCAAGTGCTTTCTGTACCTTTTAGTTTTTCAGCAACAATGCTGCATTCGTGATCTGAATAGTGGACCACTGGTGGTGGGGATGGTGGGCGCAATCTTTCTTCTTCCATCCTTCTGCGGTGGCGCTCCTCCCTTGCGAGCATACGCTGTTTGCATTCCCACTCATACAGGTCATCTCGAGCCTGTGCAAAATCAACATGGAGCCGGCCTGTGTCCTTCTTGTCAGTGCTAGAGCCCAGGCGAATGCGGTAACCTGAGTGCACAAGAGGGAGAGAGAGGAGTACAAGAGTAGCTCAGTGGGTGAACAACTGTTAAGTACTTTTCCAAGTTCAGTGCTTCCAATGTGGTTGTAGCAGTTTCAAGTGACCACATAATCTTAAATTCTCTCCTCACTACTAGCGAGGTGAACCATCAAAAAACTTGGACTATAGTTTCATTTCTGATCACAGTTTACTATTCTATGGGTTGGGTCAATCTTGTTCATAGTTCTATTCCTCCATCTGCCACCCTACCTCTGGCAGAGGGAGGCTCTAGGGATAATGGTATTAAGAATGAGCCTTATATGGCACCATGGGTTGGAATGAATGGGAAAGGTAGCCTCAAACTGTGGTGTCTTTGGATGACTTCAGAAGTATCAGTCATACCACTATATAGAATTTTAATAAAATTTAAATGGATCAGCTTGACATTTCAATTCCCCAAATTGTTTCCTAGATGTATTTGGCAACCCTGAACTTTTTTTCTTTCTGGAAAAAAAATGGATATGATAGGCAGTGGTATGTGAGCCACGTGATATATAATTTGAGATCCTTAAAAAAAAGAGGTAGTGTGCTTGTAATCTAGTGGTATAAGACCAGGATTCATAAAACCAGGATTGAAGTCCATACTTCCACTTTTTGTGCCAGCCGTACTACCCAAGTTAAATCTCTTAACAAAAACGTGAAAAACATTTATTAAGTTTTTATTAACTTTTTAAGTTTCAGAAGTGGAGCTAGCTGCTTCCACACACATTTATTTCACTTCATTCTCAGCATAAGCTTGCAGACCAACTCCTGCCTTAAATAACTAAAAATATGGAAAATGTATATGAAACAATGGTTTTTAAGACATTGGACATTGGGCAATGAAGACAGAGATCACTGAGAGACAAGAAGCAAATGAAGTGATCCCTGTGATTTCTCCAGTTTATTACATGGAGAGAGTTTCCAGGCCTCAGGACAGGGAGAGGAGGTCAGTCAAAGCATGGTGATCTCCCTGAGTTGAAGAGATTGAACTAGGAATCCAGCGAGACTATGACCGACAGAGTTTATATGGCAGAATACTGGAAAGAAGAAAGCTACACAGAGAAAGAACTTCAGAGATCTGCAGAGGGTCCTCCATTATTATTTAGCTGCACATTGATGTCTGTGTGTGTGTGTGTGTGTGTGTGTGTGTGTGTGTGTGTGTGTATGCAGAAACTACCTGTGCATTAGAGGCAAGAATCTCTGGAGCTCACATGGGGCTGGGAATAGTTCCTTTCCCCACAAGCCAGAGCAGGAAAAAAAGAGAATAATTCACAGAGTATAGAGTAGAGTAGTCAGAAGGGTTTTGCCTTAGTTAGTGGAGAAAAAAGAGCCCTAGACTAAATCCTGCTCTGGTTCTGTTGAACAAAGCTTAAAAAACAAGACCTAAAAGGATAAAAATTTTTCCAAGTTACTAAACTGCATCCCAGAACAAAGTTCAAGAATATTTACAGGAATGAAAAATATATGGTACCCAACATGGTAAAATTCACAATGTTTAGTATCCAATAAAAAAATTACCCAATATTCAAAGAAGCAGGAAAATCACAAGAAAGATTAAAAAATTAACCAATCAAAATGGACCCAGAAGTGATACAGATAATATAATTAATATACAAGGACATAAAAACAACTATTATAATTGGATTTCATATGCTTAAGAAATTAGAGAAAATGTAACCATATTAACTAGTAACACAAAAGACATAAAAAAGAATCAAAATCAAATTTCTAGAGATTTAAAGTACAATGTCTGAGTTGAAAAAAATTCACTGAAAAGGACCAATGGCAAATTAGACACTGCAGAAGAAAAGATTAATGAACTTGAAGACACAGCAATATAAGTCGTTCAAAATGAAAGATGGAGGAAAAGGACTGAAAGAAAATGAACAGAGTACCAATGAGATGTGGGACAACTTCAAGGGGCCTACTATAGCCTAACTGGGGTCCTGACTGAAGAGAGGGGAGGGAATAGAAAAAAATATTTGAAGAAATAAGGGCAGAAAAATGTCCAAATTTAATGAAAACTCAGAGATCTAAGAATTTCAATGAAACTCAAGCACAAGAAATATGAAGGACATTATACCAGGCATATAATAATCAAATTTCTCAACACCAGTAATAAAAAAGAGAATATCTTAAAAGCTTTCATGGACTTAAGACATGTGCAGAGAAACAAAAAGATAACATCATATTTCTTGTTGGAAAAAATACAAACAAGAAGATAATGAAGTAACATCTGAGAGAAAAAAAAAAAACACTGTCCACCCAGAATTCTACATCCAGAGAACATATCTTTCAAAAAAGAAAGGTGGAATAAGTTCTTTTTAATACATACAAATGCTGAAAGAATTAATCAGGAGCAGACTTGCACTATAAAAATTGTTAAAGGAAATTCAAGCACAGGGAAAATGATATGAAATGGAAATTTGAGTCTATACCAAGGAAGGAAGAGCATACATATGATTCCATTTATATGGAACTCTAGAAAATGCACACTAATCTGACAGACAGTGGAGCAGTGGTGGCCTGGGGAGAGAAGGGAGGGGTAGGAGGAAGGGATCACAAAAGGAGTATGAAGGAAGCTTTTGGGGGAGGTGGACATGTCCATTATTTTGACTGTAGCGATGGTTTCACAGCTGTATGTATGTATGTGCCAAACTGTAGTTTTGAAATATGTGAATTTCACTGTATGTCAATTATTATACTTCAACAAAGCTGTTATAAAGAATGCCCCTTAACACTAAAACCGCTACACATTCTTTTTAGAAAGAGGAAGAATACATTTCATAAGCACATTTTGCTAGGGCTCTTTACAGTTTACAATGCACTTTCACACTCAGTCATCTTATTTGATCATCTGAGCCATCAGAAAAAGGGCTATTAATGATTACCTTGCCTATTCTCCCAGTATCATGGAGAGGATCAAACAAGAGGATGATATGAAAGCTTGGTATAAACACACAACAGATACTGTGATGCTATGAGATTGGTACATCGTGCACAATGCCAGCTCCCTAAGATGCTCAAACTCCAATAGAAAGAAATGGTTATTTCTACATTCCCAGCCCCTTTTCTAAAGGATTTTTGTTTTAACCTTTTTTTTTTTTTTTTTTTTTTACAATGTGGGAGAACAGCCATCCAATTCAGGACATTTCTAGCACTTATGAGCTTTCGGGGAGCAGGTTCAAATTTAAAGGGCAAAATTTAGTTATTTTCACATCACTGATGATTGCAATCCCCTTTCTCCTGGCAGCCTTGAGAATGTTTCCAGGATGTAGTTGTTGCCAGAGAGCCGATTACAATGATGTTTAGATGGATACCTCCCGAGCAGCATGTCATCTTTTATGTACAACTGTTCAGAGTTTTTCAAGACCTTTAAGTTCTTATTAAAACAGTCTATTGTGGAATGCTCTATTATCATTCCTAAGTGCTGTCAAATCTTCTGTATATTTTACAGCACTTAGAAAATGTAATAACGTGGGGGGTGGGAGGGATGGGGTGTCTGGGTGATAGACATTGGGGAGGGTATGTGCTATGGTGAGCACTGTGAATTGTGTAAGACTGTTGAATCACAGACCTGTACCTCTGAAACAAATAATACATTATAAGTTAAAAAAAAGAAGAAGAAGATAGCAGGAAGGGAAGAATGAAGGGGGGAAAATCAGAGGGGGAGATGAACCATGAGAGACTATGGACTCTGAGAAACAAACTGAAGGTTCTAGAGGGGAGGGGGTGGGGGGATGGGTTAGCCTGGTGATGGGTATTAAAGAGGGCATGTACTGCATGGAGCACTGGGTGTTATATGCAAACAATGAATCATGGAACACTACATCAAAAACTAATGATGTAATGTATGGTGATTAACATAACATAATAAGAAAAAGAAAAAAAAATGTAATAAGACTATGCTACATCTCAATAGCCAAATTATGGAAGCAGCCCAAGTATCCATTGATAGATGAATGGATAAAGAAGAGGTAGTATATATATATATATACAATGGAATATTATTCAGCCATAAAAAGAATGAAATCCTGGGCGCCTGGGTGGCTCAGTTGGTTAAGCGACTGCCTTCGGCTCAGGTCATGATCCTGAAGTCCCGGGTTCGAGTCCCGCATCGGGCTCCCTGCTCAGCAGGGAGTCTGCTTCTCCCTCTGACCCTCTTCCCTCTCGTGCTCTCTATCATTCTCTCTCTCTCTCAAATAAATAAATAAAATCTTTAAAAACAAAACAAAACAAAACAAAAAGAATGAAATCCTGCCATTTGCAATGACATGGATGGAGTTAGAGAGTATTATGCTAAGTGAAATAAGTCAGAGAAAGACAAATACCATATATGATTTCACTCCTATGTGGAATTTAAGAAACAAATGAGCAAAAGGGAAAAAAGAGACAAACCAAGAAACAGACTTAACAAAAGAGAACAATCTGATGGTTATCAGAGGGGAGGTGGGTGGGGGGATGGAGGAAATAGGGGATGGGGATTAAGGAGTGCACTTGTTGGGATGAGCTCTGGGTGATGTATGAAAGTGATGAATCACTATATTGTACATATCTGAAACTAATATAATACTATGTTAACTAACAGACATTAAAATAAAAAAACTTTATTAAGTTTTTAACCCTCATTAGGTTTTCCCTGGCCTGTTGCAACAGGCATCTAACTGACCTCCCCTCTTCCTAGATACTGGGGATTCAAAGTTAAATAAGACACAGTCCCTTCATTTAAGGAGTTCATACTCTGGTCAGGGAGACAGATGTGGAAAGAGACAGTTCTAGCATGGTGCTATAGGTGTCATGCTAGGAGGAAACATTGGGTACTGTGGAAGTGCTAAGGAGGGGTTGCCCAGACCAGCCTGAGGCACAGTGGGGAGAGAAGTCAGAGAAAGCTTTCCAGAAGAGGTTATGCTTGAGCTAGAGCTTTGGGGTGTGAGGATGTATATATGGCAGGTGGGATGGAAAAGGTAATTATAGTCAGAGGAAAAAGCATAAAGCACCATGGCACATTCTGAGAACTAGAATTAGCTTCGTGTGGTTAGGACATCGTATGCGAGGGAAGAACTGGGAGATGGTGTTGTGAGGTAAGACAGATAATCAAGGCCCTTAGATGTGACAAGTAAGGAGCTGTGGACAACAGAGACAACTGAGAACTACCAAAGAACTTCAAGAAATTGGGTACAAACATTCATTTTCCATCTCTGAAGGCAAGAGGGGATAGCAAAAACTTTATCTGCCGCAGATGCAAATACACTGACCGGCAATCTCTGCACTGTGCCTGGTGGGCACACTGCTCATAACTAAGCACCTACCAGAAAGATAAAGGGCTTTGTCCACCATGTATTCCTCAGCAAAGCGAATGTGACAAAAGTTCTTTTTGCTCTTCCGAATAGCAATGATCTCTCCACACTGTTCGAACACTTCCACAATGATCTGCTCTGTCCCATTTTCAGGCAGGCCACCCACAAATACTGTTTTGCACCCTGGTGGTCGTTCTCGAGTTGCAGGAGGTGGAAGATCTGAGTGGAATTGCAAAAGCAATTAAATTAAATTAAATTAAAAATTAAATTAAAGAATTAAGATGTTTGCTTGGGACAGACCTCTTAGAAATCTAACATGACCCAGAGATAGCCCTTCGGTCCCCATCAGACTTTGGCCCGAGTGCCAAAAGCATGTGGCCTCTAAGGCACTCATCTCTGCTCCATAGCACATGGAAATCATTTTATTCAATGGTTTGGTGATCATGATGCCTAAATGATAAAGACTCAGACCCATCTGTCTGTCCCATCCAGAGTTCTTTAATTCTGTTCTTTACTTTTGCTGTGACAACTCAGCTATGCCCAATTTTCAGTCATTTTTGCTAATAAGACAGTTGGGGGGAAATCCCACTCACTTTAAATTCTTACTTTCTGGAATTCTCGGAACCAAGGTCCCTGAGAGAAGGGTTGTTTAATTCAGTTTATAGTTACTAAATTCTCTGTTCATGCTTACTGAAAGAACTGTTTCAGAATTAATTTGACAATGATGGGGTAAACATTTACAAAAATATTTACGGGTACCAGAATGATTTGGCTGACAAAGTCAGCCAGACTATAAACCATCCTTTCTAGGTTTTTTGTCTTTTGATACCAGTGAGTCCTTCTTCCAATTTCTGGCTGGAGAGGTGAGGTCCAGAGTCAATCCTGCAGCATTTAGAGGGAAGTATGAAAGACAGCAGAGAAAGTAAGCTTGTCTGGGAAATCATTAACTAAAGTGAGATAAATTTGGCTATAGAGAGTCATTAAAAACCTATTTAATGAGATGATTCTCCCTCTGCTAAAAAAATATGCTTTCTACTCGCTCATCTTATACATAAAGCCTGTTGTATCTGCCAGCTCCGTCTTGCTATTTATATGTATCCAAGCATTTTCCAAGCAAAATTCTACAGTTCACAGCCCAACAAAACAAAGCATGAAGGTCAAGGGTTTTTTTTTAGTGTTGGTTTTGTATCTGCAAGGATTTATTTTGTGTAATCCATTCTTTTCATTCAGCTCTTTACAATAATTCTCCCAGCTCAAGATTTAGAGAGCTCAACAACTAGTGATTACAGCTCCCATGCAAAAATAAGTGAGTCTCACTTGTAGATCAGGCCAAGGTCCCCACTTGACGCTTATCCAAGTTGGCAAGTGGATGATTTGGGAGCCTCCTTGGGTATGAGCATCTCTAGCTTCCTTACTTTGCTACCACTGTCTTATCACACGTGTGGCTCAGAATAATCAGGTTCTCATGATGCTCTCTTCCCCTCTATTTAGTCAATAAAAGGGGTAAAGGGATTCAGGGAACTTATAAAGTTTCTGTTAATTTTAAAAATTTCTGTCATTTCAAGAATTCACTGTATGGTCTTTGTTCTATAGGAAAAGTTTAAAAGGAAAAGGAAGATAACCTAGTGAGCAGGAATCTGAAATGTCTTAGTCATGCACACTGGAACACTTTGATTTTAGCCAAAAAGGGGAAAAATGAGGTCCAGAATCTCTTGAGACTTCTGCTTCTGAGTTTTTTAAGAAATAGAAGGATTCTAATATCACACACTTCCAGTGATTCTCAACTCTGACAGCACATTAGAATCAACTTGGGAGTCAAACAAAAAATCCTGGGCCCACTCCAATGAGTGATTTAATTAGTTTGGGTGCAGGCTGTGCATTATTTTTTTTAGAGCTCCTCAGGCAACTCTAATGAAAGCTAGGATTGAAAACCACTGACTTGGTCTAAACTTCTCATGTTACAGAGAAAACCTTAGCTGAGTCAGGTTGAGTGACTCATTCAAGGTCACCAAATTAGAAAGAGAAGGAACATGAACTTGGAGCAGGTAAACTTGGATTTAAACCTCAACTTAATAACTGTCTGTAGGACCTTGTGAAAATTACATAACCTCTGAGAACCTCATTCTTTCATCTGTAAAATGGGGATACTGTCTTCTACCTTACAAGGATTTTTGTAGGATAATCGATAATCTATGTCTATATTGCAAGTGGTACAATGCCTAGCACTTGATAGGTTCCCAATAAGTAGTAGGTATTGTAGTGTTATTATTATTTACTGTTATAGGACCTGGGTTTCCTGATTACCAATCTGAGACTTTCTAAAGCCCTACCACAAGTCTGGAGTGGAGTGGTAGCTTAAGACCTGGACTTCTAAATTCCTAGCTCCTTGCTTTATCCAGATCTTCAGATAAGGCTTGGTTTGGGAAGGAATCACTCTTCTAAATCGAGGAATCTACAGCTGTGAAGACACATATAGTTTTGACCATGGAACACAGAGCCATGTTTTCAAATCAAGGGCTTTAGCCAAAAATTCCATTTTAGAATCCTTCTGAAGTTTACTATTTAAGGAATTTGATGGTAAAGAAACTTTTTGTGGAGCAAATGATCACCTTTTTATATTATTCAAGTTTGCTTAGTTAGGTCTACCTTTTGGTCCACTGAGAGACTCTAAGGAATGTCTGGTTACTTTGCCACAGTTACATATAACACTGAAAATACAAAGGCTTTTTCCTTTAAAAACTCTGTGGGATTTAAAAATTCTGTGATGAAGTCATCACCCTATTCAGATGCTGTGATTATTTTGTGGTAACTGCTAAGTAAGAAAGCATAAAAGCCACTAAGAGTGGGGTCAAGAATGCTGGGGTTTATTTATTTTCCTTGGGTAAATGTAGAAAGCCTCTCCGATAGCATTTGCTAAGATTTAGGTGTATGCCACTCAACAAGGCAACGGGCTGTACTATCTTCCTTAATGGATAGTACTTGTACTTTAATTAGCAGCTCAAAGCACTTTGCTGTCTGGGCCTGATTTTCTAATCCCACTGAAATATAGTGATCTGGGCACAGCAATGATAACTCCATAGGAAAGCAAATTCAAAGTTCACCTATTAATCAGGTAATGTGCTAAACTCTCTTAACACCCCAACCACTACTCTGGATAGAGAAGAAAACTTCATGTAAAATGATTCAAGATAACTGAGAGTATAAAGAACTTTAATCTCTGGTAATGGAAAAGGAGGAGCTTCTAGCAACTCTAATTACAACTAAGCACCTACTCTGGGGAGCTCTTTTGGGGCAATCAGCATTAAGATCAGAGTCACTGCTGATCTTTGAGAAGTGAGGTAGGGGGCAGCAAGTGGCATAAACCACTTGCTTGTATCTTGCTTTTCAAAGGAGCGTCAGATATCACTCCACTGGTTTGCCAGAATTTATGTACTGCAAAGTCTTTGAGTTGATTTCATTAGACAGCCCAAGTCTGAAGGCCTCCTAGACAATCAGCAGGGGCCAGATATATTTTAATGTAATTCCAACTGATTGGTAATAATCAGAAGACTGGTGAATCTTTATTCTCAATTTACCCACTTTCTCTAATTTTCTTTATAGAACCCAGCCCTAGGAGCCAAAATGAGGTTGGCCTGTTCTGAAATAGTAAAATGAAAAAAATTGCTTTTTTTCTTCTGGCTCCTGGGTGTTTTCCCACATCCCCGTATATAGCAGGTGATATTCCACCATTTATTCCAAGTTTCCTGTTAACTGGACAGTAGACTCAAAATGCAACCTCTCCATGCAGAAGGTCTATCAGCTGAAGTGGGAGGAAAACCGATAGTGTCGTATCCTGAAAGCCAAGTAAAAAAGTATACTAATGAGTAAGCAGAAACCAACTCTGTCATATATGGCTATTAGGTCATTTAGGAAGAGAACTGAGAATTGACTACTGGATTTAGTATTATAAAGTCACTAGAGTTCTTAAACAAGGGGCATTTTGAAAGGGGGGCGGGGCAAAAGCATAAATGAAGAAGATTTAAGAGAAATTGAAAAAAACTGGAAACAGCTAGTAAAGAGGGCTTTTGTACAGAAATGCAAACTCCTCTTTTAAATTTTAAAATGTTGGAATTCCTCAGGGCACTCTGGTTGTCATCCTTTCTTGAGCTATATAATCTTTCTAGTGGTCTTGGTCATTCTTACACTTTCAAATGACGTATTGTTTCAAGAAGGATGAAGGGGTCACTAGAACTAAAAATAGGAGAGAAATAAAGTAATTTAAGGGGTAAAAATTATTCACTGGACCTAGCACCCAATATTTAAGTGAAAATGCACTAGAGCGATGAATGATTAACTATTGTTTTAATTTCAGTATCTTCCACATGGAAATGTTCCAGGAGAAGATAGGCTTGCAGTTGGGCTGGAGAGAAATGGAATACTGGGAAGCAGTTGAACTTGACTAAGGGGTGGGTAAGTGGCAAGTAGAAATGATGGATCCAAGACAGTCACATGAAGCATACCAGTGAAAGGTTTTTGAAGTCAGGAGTTGGACTTGGCATTTGTGGGCAATGGGAGCCCCAGGACTTTTGGGTTCTGTATATGTAACAAGAACCTGGATGAAGTGTCAGGTGGGATGGGGGTAAGGAATTGATGGTAAAGATGCTTTCTAATGAAGCGAGACAGAAGCAGATTCGATGGCTGCATAAAGAGACTGTGAGATCACAGGACCTTATTGCTTGAGAGGCCACTGAGTGCAAGAGAATATATCAGAGACAGAGGCAGAATATAGCAGAGGCAGGCTAAGTGCTGGGGTTTATAATCAAGGCCTTAGCAGACAAGGTTGGTAGGCTTTGGAGAAGATAAGGGATTCAGGCATACCAAATCCCTCTTCCCATCACACCTTCATAGTCTGGGGTGTTAACAAAAAATCATACTTGCCATGCTTTCAGCACAGAACTAAGGGAGTCTTCTCCATTAGCGTTTTCCCCCAGACAATTAACCTGAGCCCCCTTGTAACAAAATCCAAGTTCTAAACAGGAAATAGAATACCAGTTTACTTTAAGCTGTGTCAGGAGGGTCCATTTTTAATTCAATCCAAAGCCAAGTTCCTTCCCAGAAGCCACCACTTTACTGGCACTAATTGCTCTGTCTGTATTCTTAACACAGAGATGAAGAACTAAAGGATTGAGCTATGAAGGTAAAATGTTCCCTTTTACTCTATGGCCCTTCCAGCTCAGAACTGCGAAGGCATGGTGTAGGTGGGGAAAGATAAATGTATTTGAGAGATGTCTGTCTCTTTCTTTTCCTAGAGACTATCAAAAAGTTAGAGCCTCATAAAAAAATTTTAGAGCCTCTTTAAGCTGTGTATGTCTATTCTTTTAAAGTCTGCTCAGCAATATGGTCTATGTGTTATACACAAGGTATCTGTTATTCTTTGGAAATTCAGCAACTGAATAGCCTATAAAGTTGTCACTTCTACACAGCCAAGATATTACAGGTTATGAGCCATCTTGTTACAGTGGACTTGATTGAGACAATGAAAGCCTAGTGCAGGCTGATTATGTAATAAATGGATGATTAAACCAGCAGGATTCTACCTTTACATACGTAGGAGGTTTTAACACTGGAAATGCCTAAATTCATGGCTTTTGAAGTGAAGAAAGGTAGTATCAGTGATGCACAGCTTTCTCTAATCCAAAAGCAACACACAGGAAGACAGGGAAAAAAGTCCACTGCCCATTTGTAAGGACAGTGGCAGTAAGAGTAAGACAAGGGTACAACAGTGCCATTCATTCACCTAGGCACTAAACACAAATCCAGGAATGGCCACTTGAGCTGGCAGGTAAGGCCTACTAGGCCATCTTATTCTCCATTCCCTAATTCTCCTGTGACATACTAGCTCTTCTCCCAATTCAGTCCTCTGAGATGCTAGCCTCCGAGATTTCTTATTGGCCTGGAAGGAAGTACCTTGCTGACGATCAAGTTCAAAGACCTGAAGAAGGGATTAAGAACATTTTTCACTAGCAAAAGGGACCAAGGTGATTTGTCTAACCAACCCTGACTGATTCTAAAATTCTCTCAGTTGTGAGCAGACTATCCTAAGTAGAATCTGGGTCCCTGCCAGGGCGTGATTCCATGATTAACTGATTCCTGTTAAGGAATCCTACCTGTAAGATAGGAGATGAAATAGTTGTCTGAAGTCACATGTCAAAAGTTATGTTTTTTGTGATAAGGCCAGTTCATTTGGTCTATGGCCTGAACCCTTGAATGTGTCCCTTAACAGCTTTAATCTCAGCACTGTGGTGGCAGCTCCCTTAAGTAGGCCATCCAGCACCACCACTAGAATCATGGAAAAAGCTTTAATGAGGCTTGAGTCATGGGCAGAAATAACTTCTGATCGCTTAAAGTAAATAAAACCCCAAATATATCCAGAAAAAAAAGTTTGAGTCAATTATTGCTGCTATATTTTAAGTGAAATATGTCCACCATATCTTTGCAGATGTTTTTAAGAGTCTAAGGAGAAACCTGTTCATTACTGACAAGATAGATCCCTAGACCATTTCCACATGAATTTCATTGATTGGATGGATGCCAAGTAGTTTGACTTGGTCTCAGTATTCCTCTTTGCCCTCATTGCAAGTTAAACCTCACCCCACTGTCTGTTGCAGCCCATCAGTTGAATAGCAGTAGTTGGAGTGATGTGTGAATAGCTGGTGGCAGTGGAGGATTCTTAGCACCAAATGTATATTCTCATGTGCCTCAGGTAGGCTCAGACATACTCTATTACTGCCATCATCAGCATGTAGGCCAGTTATGAAAAAGAAAGTCTGTAAATGACAGTGTTGAACAATTTGTGTCAGGTGTCTCTTTCTGTACAAACACACTTGAATGCCTTACCAGATGGCATTAGAAACACGTTTTATCATTTGTACTGCAACCAGCACAGAGAAATCTACTGTTCTGTGCATAAAATTCAGCCATGCCTAGTAAGAGAAAATTTTCCTGTCTTCTGTTTTCTAGGTGAAGCTTCTATACATACGTCTATGAAGCCCTTGGGTATTCTTTTGAAAAAGAAGAGTGTTCCCAGACACCAAAACATTGTGACTTGTGTGGAGAAAAAGCAGAATATTACTTGGATTTGGAGGGAAAAGCGTGCAGCTTTTACAGTGTATGATCTCTTTTACTACTGGCATATCTGGTGGAATTGGAGGAGGTACTATTCCTAAGCCAGGCATCATTGGAGTTATTGGTGGAATTCCAGTCATCATTCCAAGAGCAGGATCAAAATCTAAAAAAGGAGAGAAAAGACAGAACAGTAAGTGACACCAGGCAAGGTCAAGTGGAGGCAGAATATTACCTTATAAATTTCAAACCAAGGATCTTTCTAAGACAGAAGCAAAATATTTAAGAAAACATGGTATTAGCATTACCAGGTCTTAAATATTATATTCTACTTGTGCCTTTTCCTTTTGGGATAGGGCTGTTTGTTTTTGCTTGACCAGTCTGTTTATCTCTATATCTCATTTTGATATCCAAGGCCTTTCATACTATGACTGTGCCTTGTCTGTTGATCTTGCCTTCCACTAGTTCCCAATGCACACCCTCCACTCCATTCAGACAAGGCTTCTTGCTCTCCCTTGTAACACTTCTTGTCTTTTTGCAGTATAGCGTGGTATTAAGAGCATACAATTTTGGGCATCAGGCAGACCTGGGTCCTACTTCTATTATTTGCTTAGCAGGATGAATCTTTTGAACCTCCATTTCCTCATTTGCAAACCCTTACCTTATAGGGAGCTATGACAAATAAACAAAATGATGAATGTAATGTGCTTAGCATAATATATAGCACAAAAATACTCAATAAATATTCTCTGTGCTTTTGTTCATATTGTTCTCCCTGCCTGGAATCATTTGAGCCTCCCCAAATTCTCCCCATACTTCAAGGCCTGCCTTAAATAACTCTCCAAGGCCACTCTCCCTGAAGAACTTTTTCCATATAATTCTGGTTCATTCTCAACTCTGTGCTGAAAAACTGTTCTATATCTGTTGCCACTGAATTTTATTTTATTTTGCATCACCTTTTCATTGAGGGATGCTTCTAGGATGTGTAGGGGCCCTCACAAATGTTTTTCTGTGGGGTTCATCTATATACACAGTTCAATTCACCCCAACTCAGCATCAACACTATTCAGTGGCATAATCTCATGAGATACCATGGGAGAAATGCCACACCAGGCAGCTAGAATGATTTACTTACCAGTCTACCTTCCTGGAAACAAGACTCTGGGAGGACTCCACAGGCAGGAGTTTTGAAGCTTCTTGGAGAATCTGGTTGACTCCACATGTGGGGTAGAGGATTGGAGAGTGACCCAAAGAGGAGAAAGGAGGACTGGGGTCCACATAAGTTCAGTATGAGAGCGGGACTCCTTGCTCAGATAACAGTGCAAGTCCTGGTCAATTCCAGGCAATGAAGAGGAACTTTAAAAATTTCGAGAAATGTGCTTCTTAAGATTAGAACCTATATAGGACCTGTTCTGGACTCAGGGCACCTACCCTGATCATACTACCTACCTGGCTGGTCCTTAGCACCGGATGGGGACTTAGAAAATATCAGGGCAGGCATTTCAAAGCATGAGGTCCCCTGAGATGAGGGCCTGGGGCAAAGGTCCCACTTGCCTGGGTGTAAGGGTGGTACTGATTTCACTTAAATTTTGTCTCTATATCAAAATGCAAGTTCTTTGAGAGAAGGGAATGCATTCTACTTATTTCCCCACCTCTCACTGTTGTCCTCTGCTACAGAATGCACAATGGACTGCAAACAAAGTATTGCATAAGGAGTTCTGATAACGTAGGGGGCAGTTGAAGTAGCACTAGCAGGTTCGACTCCCAAAAACCTTACTCTGCTCACCACAAACACTTGAGGGGCAACGCCTATAAGCATGTCCTTAGGCTGGCTCTGAATCCCCTGGGTGGCTTTCTAAGATATTAAAGGGGGTAGATCTAAACAGGGGGAAGAATCTGTGGTCCCTAGAGAAGCAGAACTTCAGGTACGATAGGATCAGTAAGGGTGAGTCTTATGACCAGGCAGATAGGCAGGCAGGTAGCACGTGTGCATCCTCCATTGCAAAGTCACCCCATAAGAGCTAGGGCATTCCCTATCTTCCCACATGCTTGTCATGCTGAAATATCAAGACCCCAGATATGTTTGGGAAGAAAAAAAAAGGTCTTCCAAGAAATTAGAAGAAATTTTATTTTTCTGAAAACAAATTTACTTTTAGCTCTCATATGTCAGCTCACCCAATATGCACTTGTACACATGCATGTGAGCGTGTGTGCGTAAACACACACACACACACACACACACACACACACACACACACACACGCACCCTTCCTTCCTCCCTGTGGCTCTCATATCTCTAGTTTCCTCCACATACTAGTTACATGACCTTAGGGAAGGTTTCTTAATATCTGGTAACATAGCACTATTTCTTTTCTGATAAAAGTGGGGATAAATGATGACATTTAGCTCAAAGGATGAAAGGACAGAACAGATACGAAAACACCTGGCATGACAGACGGTAGTCCTGATAGGTAAATTTCTGTCCTTCCATTCAATAAGTTCACTTATTCAGGCATTCATTCCCACATTCCACAAGCATTTGTGATAGCTTTTAATATGTCAGGCTCTATCAGGTGGGGGCAGGGGGTCCAGGTCTTCCTTTCCATCTTGGAGGACTTAGGCCCCTGATACCCTGTGTTTCTATGCTGTATAATAACAGCACTGTGGTTAAAAATGCCATTTGTGTCTTTGGAAAATTTGATTCCTTGTGTATATGATTTTGGGAAAATTGTTAACATTATCTCACCCATTTACAAACTGTTAATTTTCAATAGGAAAAGATCAGATTAGATTGTGTGCCAACTAAACAATTTCATCTATTTTTCCCCTCCAACTGAAATGTTTGTCTTCCTTTTATTGTTCTGCCTGCCTCCTCATTGTTATTCATATAGCTCTGTCACTCACAACTCTACCTTACCACAGATTACAGAAACATCAGTTCATTAAACAAGTTCTGCCACTTCGGCTGAGAAAGAAATGCCTGTCTCCATGTACTGTCTACTAATAAATGGAGACAAACAAAAAACAAATACACAGGATAAATATAACTCCTGACTGATGTACTCACCACTCTGTTTGGTATGATTACATTAATATTTTATGAAATTCATTTAAAAGCAAATGTATTCATGACATATGGCTTTCTTCCTTGTGTTCAATAGGCCAAGAGTTCCATAGGCTACACTGCCTAGCAGGGCTTGCTAGAGGGCAGGTTGCACATGACATTTCAAAGACTCCTAACACATTGATTATTTCGTTTGTTTATCTTCAACCATTAAGCACCAAAGTCGATGTGAATTTCCAATGCCAACCAAGAAAATAACCATTTGAAATCATCGGACTTAAACAAGTATTGCAGAATCTGAAAAACCAAAGTCCAACAATTGAAAATACATTGGGAATAGAACACCAGAGAAATTATCTCCCTCTTCAAGGCCCCCAGCCTGGCTTCACAAGTACACTAACAAGTGCGTAGTATTAACATTTATGTTAGGAATTCAAACTTTTATTTATTTATTTATTTATTTATAAATTTTATGTTATTGTGTTATGTTAGTCACCATACATCATTAGTTTTTTTCTTTTTCCTATTTTTTTAATTTAATTTCATTATGTTATATTAATCACCATACATTACATCATTAGTTTTTGATGTAGTGTTCCAGGATTCATTGTTTGCATATAACACCCAGTGCTCCAAGCAATACAGGAATTCAAACTTTTGAAGGAGATTTGAAATCGTTTTATAAGGATTATGGAAAAGGCCAAGGTATTCCTCCAAAGTCCTTCCCACAATAAATACCCTGTTCTGTTTTGCTTTTATATCTCTTCTTCTAGCACCTTTTCCCTATAGCCTTCTGACTCTTGGTATTGCCATGCCTGGAAGTGTCATAAGACGTTGGTTTGTATTCCCCCTTCTGATTCATGAACTTCCCCAAATCCCAGCTTACTAGAGATGCTACAGATGCTTTGTTACTTGGGCCAGCTTGCTCCTCTGAGTTGTGGCTCTACTACATGATTTCAAGTAATATTTCAGTGTACCCTTAAACATTCCTGCTCCTTAGCAACTTGGGCTCATTCAACCTAGAGTAGTTACCTGGAAGTAAAATCATCCTCTGTTCTCTATGCATTTGAGCCAGGGAGTTACACTGGAGGCACATACCATTTCTGTGCTGCCATCCAGTCATTCATATGTCCATCCAGTTAATAGTTTGATGCCAGGCCCTGTGCCAGGTGTTGGGATTGAGGGAATGAGTAAGGCAAAATCCTCGGCCTCATAGTCTAGTTTAGAAACATCCATGCAGTTACAATGCTGTATCACCAATTATCAACACCCAAATTGTTGGGTGCTTACAATGTGCTAGACACTGTGCTAAGCATTTTATATAATCACATTTCAGTAAGCCTATGAACTAGCTACTGTTATTATCCTTCATTTTATACAGAAATTGGGGCTCAGAGTATTTAGTTACTTGACCAAGATTACAAGCCAGTAAGAAGCAGAACTAGGATTCAAATCTAGGCTGGTCTAACTATAATGCTCCTAACCACTACACTGTCTCAGTGTAGTATGACAATTGTTTTAATGAATTAACTTCATTATAGGTGTAAAGTGAACCAGGTATAACTAAAAACATGGCAGATGAGCAACAAAGTGCTTCCATACAATTATTTTTTTCCCAGTGGGACAGATTAAAGGTGGATACAAATTCTTTGAGACTCTTCTCATCAAGAGATGAGGTCTATGCCCCCCACCCCATTTGAATCTGGATGGGCTACAGACTACTTTGACACAAGAAGTGTTCTGTTTTCAGGCTCAGGCCTTAAGAGAGATACCATTCCCACTTCTTGTTTCTGGGAACACATGCTACTGGAGCTTCAAGATACCGTGTAACATGTTGGAGTATCATGGTAGAGAGACATGTGGAGAAGGCCTTAGAGTAAATGAAAAGAGAGGGATCCAGCTGAGCTCAGTGTTTTTATCTGTCCTTGCCAAGGTGCCATGCATACGAATAAAGTTGTCTTGGAACCTCCAGACTAGCCTACCATTGCTGAGACATCCCAGTTGATACCATATGGCACAAAAGAATTGCCCATATGAGTCCTGCTCAAATTCTTCACCCAGAAACTCTTAAAATAGAATAAAATGATTGTTTTTTAAGCTGCTAAGTTATAAAATAGTTTGTCATACAGCAATAGAGATGCAGAATATGCAGCATGCCTAGGGAATAGGGTGTGATTAATTAACAGAGTTGGCTATTTTCAATGAATGGAAATAGAAAGTACACCAAACACCCAAACTAGACTGACCATGATTTTTCTCAGATTATTGAAGAGGTGCTTTGGGACCCTGCAAGGCCCCAGAGCCACTGTCTCAAGAAATTTTCACTGTACTGTTGCTGTGTGGAAGAGCCAGTTGAAACAATGCCAGGTGACCGACACTCTACTATGTGGACTAAGACTACAGATGTCTACAAAACACTAGAAACCTTAGAGGTTGCCCATTTTTGATGCCTGACAAAGACACCACATATGCCAATTTTATGGTTCAGTCCTTGATATTTTCTGGCAGGATGGTTCACACTGGTGTTCCTTCTGTAAAATGCAAACTCCATTTTTGTGGCAGGGGAAGAGGGATGGTGTCCATAATACTACTACCCATTAATTCAGTGTACATGAATTTCTAGGTTATGATTTTATTTTATACATATCATCTCATTTAATCTTAACAATCCTAAGGAATAGGTAATATATTACTCTCTATTTTACAGATGAGGAAATTGAGGCTCACAGAGTTAACACTGTAAGGCCATACAGTAGGTGGCTTTTACTAACCATACTCTCAACCATTAGTCTATATTCCTTCCCACCAAGTCCATGGATCCACAGGAAAAAAAGATACTCCTTGTCAGATTAAGCTCTGTTTCTTTCTTTTTTTTTTTTAAGATTTTATTTATTTATTTATTTATTTATTTATTTATTTATTTATTTATTTGACAGAGAGAGAGAGAGAGATAGTGAGAGCAGGAACACAAGCAGGGGGAGTGGAAGAGGGAGAAGCAGGCTTCCCACCAAGCAGGGAGCCCAATGTGGGGCTCGATCCCAGGACCCTGGGATCATGACCTGAGCTGAAGGCAGATGCTCAACGACTGAGCCACCCAGGCGCCCCAAGCTCTGTTTCTAACTACTCAACTTGTAGCAGGCCTTCAAATATTTATGTCCCAAAGGCTACCATCCAGTTGCTTATCTCTATACCTAGAACTTCCTGTTGAGATGTCTGATATATGTATTGCCACACTATTAGGTAATTTAGAGGCTTCTGTTTTAAATCCATTGTCTCAACTTTGACCCACAGAAGTTGAAATTATGGCAGTGTATGAACTGGAGGTGGGCAAAGGTAGGAGATAACACATTTACTGTTGGTCTTGCCTTTTTAGAACCAGACCTGGTTCTGGCTGGCTGGAAGCCCCTTCACACCCTTAGAAAGGCTCTTCCTAAACTTAGTGACTTCTCCCCATCCAAGTGCCCCCCTGACCATAAAGGCATTTCTATTCTGTTAGGTGTTCCAGAGACTCTTTGAGCACCAGGAGGTAGTTTGCACTCACAATAAAACCACTGTAATGCAATCATAGATTAGTCTAAAATAAGCACACCAAATGGGATCTAAATATAATTAAGGTATTTCACAGAGAATTATGATTCCAATTCCGGTATACATTTCTGGGACATTACTGCTTTTTCTTTAGAGGTCCCACAAAATTCACTGGAAAATTAAGAATTACGCCTGGGTATTGAGAAATTTTAACCCACTACAGTCTTGACTGCCTCCTCTTCATGCAAATCCTCAAAAGACTGAAACAGTCAACCTGAAGAGAGAATACATATTTCTAAGGACAGCCAGGCTGCACTGTGAGATGATCCTGAAGTTATCACTAGCCCTCTTGGAAAGAGAGCACAAGTTTCCAAATTTTTACAAAATGACTCTCAAATTCTACCAACATCTGCCTGTTTCTCCAGAAGATCATCTAAACCCTTGCTTCAGGCCAGCTGGAAAATTAAAGCAGGGCCTGGTTCACGAACAATTGCAAATAAGGTAGCAAACTAGGCTTGGGTGGGTTATATGGCACAGTTTTAGTTAACAAAGACTCACCCCAGTAAATCTCAACTTTGATTTCAAATTTCTACTAATGAAGCTTTTTTATTTAGTATAAATTTTTGCAAATATCTACCTTTCTAGCCCATCTTCCACCTATTCCTTCCTATTTATTTATATTGTGTTCTTGCCTTATTAGAACATTTGACAGATTCAGGATCATGACCTTGACTCTCATGAGATGCTGTGAACACCTTTGCAGGGGCATTAGTGAGGACATTTCCTGCTACATCTGTGGTTCCCAGATTTCTAGATTTTAGAGAGGAATAAAATAAAATTACATATACACATACATTTAATTATACCCCTCTTAATTTGCCAAGAAAAGACGTGGGGAGAAAATAACAGAAACTAGCCAGTGTACCATTCGCACAGTTCATAAAAGACAGAACATTTTTGGGGGGGGAGGAAAAGATGGCAGAGTAGGGGACCCTATTCCAACTGATCCCCGGAATTGAGCTGGATATCTACCAGACCACTCTGAACACCCATGAAATCAGCCTGAGATGTAAGAAGATATATCTGGATCTCTACAGAATATCACAGGCGGTTGGTTTTGAGGTATGAAGCAGGGAGCCATGATTCTGTGGGCACATATCCAAAGATAAATGGAAGGGGGAAGGAGCTGTGGGGATCCTATACTGCTGGTGAGCAATAGCCTCCCATGCTAGGGACAGGGCACAGACTTGCAGACTGGTAGCAGTGGGGAAAGGAATTAGGGCAGCCCCCTGGACTGAAACCTGGAGTGGCGTGGCTGCACATGTGAACTGGGGGCAGCTGGTGGTTTTAGAAGTACAGAGGGGAGAGACGTGCCCAGATCTGGAGGCGAGGACTGGGAGCGCTGCTGAGGGGTGCACAACCCAGGACCCTGCAGTTTATAGCAGCACAGACAGAAATGGAGATAGTGTGGCCTGGAGAGCTCACTGAAGAACAGACTGTGATCCCTCTGTTCCAAGGCAGAGGGTTGGAAATGATCTCTTCTGCTCTGACTCCCGGAAGAGATGCGGAAATCCTCCAGGGAAAGCCGCCAGAGAACAAAACCCCCCCAAAACCGGTTTTCATTGAGCCCATCCTCCCCAGAGGGGGTAGAGCAACTCTGCCCAAACAGGGTTGCCTGAATAACAATGGGGCAGGCCCCTCCCCCAGAAGACAGGCTGGGAGAACAAGAGGCTGACAACCCTAAGGTCCCTATAAAACAGGTGCATCTTGCTTGGGCTGTGATCAATAATTTGGACTCTGTACATTCCCTCAACCACCCCTCAATGGAATGACTAGGAGGAGAAACCCCCAAAATAGGAAAGACTCAGAGACCATGACTTCTGCCACAGATTTACAAATGGTTGCAGAGATAACCAAGTTGTGGGAGATGGAATTCAGGATAGCAGTTGTGAAGACAACAGCTAGAATGGGGAAATTGATTAATGGCAACATAGAGTCTCTAAGGGCAGAAATGAAAGCTGAACTGGCAGAACTTAAAAATGCTATCAATGAGATCCAATCTAATCTAGATGATCTAACAGCTAGGGTAAGTGAGGCAGAAGAACGAATTAGTGATCTAGAAGACCAACTGATAGAAAAGAAGGAAAAAGAGGAGGCCAGGGAGAAACAACTCAAAATCCATGAAAACAGATTCAGAAAAATAAGTGACACCATGAAACATTCCAATGTCAGAATTATTGGGATCCCTGAGAGGGTAGAGAGAGAGAGAGAACGGACTAGAAGATATAGTTGAGCAAATTGTAGCTGAGAACTTCCCTAATCTGGGGAATGAAACAAACATTCATGTCCTAGAGGCAGAGGGGACCCCACCCAAGATCAAGGAAAACAGGCCAATGCCCTGGCATGTAATAGTAAAACTCGCAAATCTTAAAACCAAGGAAACCATCTTTTTTTTTTTTTAAGTTTTATTTATTTATTTGAGAGAGAGAATGAGAGACAGAGAGTACAAGAGGGAAGAGGGTCAGAGGGAGAAGCAGACTCCCTGCTGAGCAGGGAGCCCGATGTGGGACTCGATCCCGGGACTCCAGGATCATGACCTGAGCCGAAGGCAGTTGCTTAACCAACTGAGCCACCCAGGCGCCCTTTTTTTTTTTTTTTAAGTTTTATTTACCAAGGAAACCATCTTAAGAGCGGTTATGGGGAAGAGATTCCTTATGTACAGAGGGAGGAACGTCAGAATAATGTCAGACCTATCCATAGAGACCTGGCAAGCCAGAAAGGCCTGGCAAGACATATTCAGGGTACTAAATGAGAAGAACATGCAGCCAAGAATACTTTATCCAGCAAGGCTGTCATTTAGAATGGATGGAGAGATGCAGAGCTTCTAAGAATATGTGACCACTAAGCCGGCCCTGCAAGAACTATTAAGTGGGGTTCTATAAAAGTTGAAAGACCCCAAGAGTGATATAGAACAGAAATTTACAGAGACAATCTATACAAACAAGGACTTCACAGGCAACATGATGACAATAAATTCATATCTTTCAATAATCACTCTCAATGTGAATGGCCTAAATGCTCCCATAAAATGGCACAGGGTTGCAGATTGGATAAAAAGACAGGACCCATCCATATGCTGTCTACAAGAGACTCATTTTAAACCTAAAGATACATCCAGACTGAAAGTGAAGGGATGGAGATTCATCTTCCATGTCAACGGACCTCAAAAGAAAGCTGGGGTAGCAATTCATATATCAGACAAATTAGATTTTAAGCTAAAGACTGTAGTTAGAGACACAGAAGGACACTATATCAATCTTAAAGGGTCTATCCAACAAGAAGATCTAGTAACTGTAAATCTCTACGCCCCCAACATGGGAGCAGCCATCTACATAAGCCAACTGTTAAACAAAACAAAGAGTCATATTGATAATAATATATTAATTGTAGGAGACCTCAAATACTCCACTCTCAGCAACAGACAGATCATCTAAGCAGAAAATCAACAAAGAAACAAGAGTTTTGAATGATACACTGGACCAGATGGATCTCATAGATATATACAGAACATTCCACCCCAAAACAACAGAATACTCATTCTTCTCAAGCACACACGGAACTTTCTCCAGAATAGACCACATATTGGGTCACAAATCAGGTCTCAACTGATACCAAAAGAGTGAGATTACTCCCTGCATATTCTCAGACCATAATGCTTTAAAACTGGAACTCAATCACAAGAAAAAATTTGGAAGAAATTCAAACACTTGGAAGCTAAGGACCACTCTGCTCAAGAATGTTTGGGTCAACCAGGAAATCAAAGAAGAACTTAAACAATTCATGGAAACCAATGAGAATGAAAACACATCAGTCCAAAACCTATGGGATACTGCAAAGGCGGTCCTAAGGGGGAAATACATAGCCATTCAAGCCTCACTTAAAAAAATGGAAAAATCCCGAATTCACCAACTAACTTTACACCTTAAAGAACTAGAGAAAAAGCAACAAACGATGCCTAAGCCACGCATTAGAAGGGAAATAATTAAGATTAGAGAAAAGATCAATGAATTAGAAACCAGGAACACAGTAGATCAGATCAATGAAACTAGAAGCTGGTTCTTTGAAAGAACTAATAAGATCAATAAACCACTGGCCAGACTTATCCAAAAGAAAAGAGAAAGGACCCAAATTAATAAAATTATGAATAAAAGGGGAGAGATCACGACTAACATCAAGGAAATAGAAGCAATTATTATAAATTATTATCAACAACTATATGCCAATAAATTAAGCAACTAGAAGAAATGGATACCTCCTGGAAACCTATAAACTGCCAAGACTGAAACAAGAAGAAATTGACAACCTGAATAGGACAATAGCCTGTAACGAGATTGAAGCAGTGATAAAAACCTCCCAAAAAACAAGAGTCCAGGGCCTGATGGATTCCCTGGGGAATTGTACCAAACATTCAAAGAAGAAATAATACCTATTCTCCTGAAGATGTTTCAGAAAACAGAAACAGAAGGAAAGCTTCCAGACTCATTCTATGAGGCCAGTATTACCTTAATCCCCAAACCAGGCAAAGATCCCATCAAAAAGGAGAATTTCAGACCGATATCCCTGATGAATATGGATTCCAAAATTCTCAACAAAATCCTAGCTAATGGGATCCAACAATACATTAAAAGGATCATCCACCACGACCAAGTGGGATTTATCCCCGGGATGCAAGGGTGGTTCAACATTTGCAAATCAATGTGATAGAACACATTAATAAGAGGAGAGAGAAGAACCATATGGTCCTCTCAATTGATGCAGAAAAAGCATTTGACAAAATACAGCATCCTTTCCTGATTAAAACTCTTCAGAGTATAGGGATAGAGGGAACATTCCTCAAGTTCATAAAATCCATCTATGAAAAACCCACAGCAAATATCATCCTCAATGGGGAAAAGATGAGAGTCTTTCCCTTAAGATCAGGAACATGACAAAGATGCCCATTCTTGCCACTATTGTTCAACATAGTACTAGAAGTCCTAGCAACAGGAATCAGACAACAAAAAGAAATAAAAGGGATTCAAATTAGCAAAGAAGAAGTCAAACTCTCTCTCTTCACAGATGACATGATACTTTATGTGAAAAATTCAAAGGACTCCACCCCCAAATTACTAGAACTCATACAGCAATTCAGTAATGTGGCAGGATACAAAATCGATGCACATAAATCAGTTGCTTTCTTATACACTAACAATGCAATCATAGAAAGAGAAATTAGAGAAATGGTTCCATTTATAATAGCACCAAAAATCATAAGATACCTCAGAATAAACCTAATCAAAGAGGTAAAGGATCTATACTCTAGGAACTACAGAACACTCATGAAAGAAATTGAGGGAGACACAAAAAGATGGAAAAAACATTCCACGCTCATGGATCAGAAGAATAAACATTGTTAAAATGTCTATGCTACCCAGGGCAATCTACACCTTCAACGCCATCCTGATCAAAATTCCAATGACACTTTTCAAAGTGCTGGGACAAACAATCCTAAAATTTGTATGGAATCAGAAAATACCCCGAATCTCCAAGGAAATGTTGAAAAAGAAAAACAAAGCTGGGGGCACCATGTTGCCCAATTTCAAGCTATATTACAAAGCAGTGATCACCAAGACGGCATGGTACTGGCACAAAAACAGACATATAGACCAATGGAAGAGAATAGAGAGCCCAGATATCGACCCTAAACTCTGTGGTCAAATAATCTTTGACAAAGCAGAAAAAAATATGCAATGGAAAAAAGAGTCTCTTCAACCAATGGTATTGGGAAAATTGGACAGCTATATACAGAAGAATGATACTCGAACATTCTCTAATACCATACACAAAGGTAAACTCAAAATGGATGAAAGACCTCAATGTGAGACAGGAATCCATCAATTTCTTTCAAGATACATCTCCAAAGGCCAGTGAAACAAAAGCAAAAATGAACTTCTGGGACTTCATCAAGATAAAAAACTGCACAACAAAGCAAACAGTCAACAAAACAAAGAGGCAACCCACAGAATGGCAGAAGATATTTGCAAAAGACGCTATAGACAAAGCGCTGATTTCCAAGATCTATAAAGAGCTTCTCAAACTCAACACCCATAAAACAAATAATCAAGTCAAAAAATGGACAGAAGACATGAACAGACACTGCTCAAAAGAAGACATACAAATGGCTAACAGACACCTGAAAAAATGTTCATCATCATTAGCCATCAGGGAAATTCAAATCAAAACTACATTGAGATACCACATCACAACAGTTAGCTGGCAAAAACTGACAAGGCAAGAAAGAACAAATGTTGGAGAGGTTGTGGAGAAAGGGGAACCCTCTTACACTGTTGGTGGGAATGCAAGCTGGTACAGCCACTTTGGAAAACAGTGTGGAGGTGCCTCAAAAAATTAAAAATAGAGCTACCCTATGACCCAGCAGTTGCACTACTGGGTATTTACCCCAAAGACACAGATGTAGTGAAAAGAAGGGCCATATGCACCCCAATGTTCATAGCAGCAATGTCCGCAATAGCCAAACTGTGGAAAGAGCCGAGATGCCCTTCAACAGATGAATGGATAAAGAAGATATGGTCCATATATACAATGGAATATGACTCAGCCATCAGAAAGGATGAATACCCAACTTTTGCATCCACATGGATGGGACGGGAGGAGATTATGCTAAGTGAATTAAGCCAAGCAGAGAAAGTCAATTATCATATGGTTTCACTTATTTGTGGAACATAAGGAATAGCATGGAGGACACTACGAGAAGGAAGGGAAAAATGAAGGGAGAATCAGAGGGAGAGATGAACCATGAGAGACTATGGACTCTGAGAAACAAACTGAGGGTTTTAGAGGGAGGGGGCTGGGGGGCTGGGTTAGCCCGGTGATGGGTATTATGAAAGGCATAATACTGCATGGAGCACTGGGTGTTATATGAAAACAATGGATCATGGATCACTACATCAAAAACTAATGATGTATTTTATGGTGACTAACATAACATAATAAAATTAAATTAAATTAAAAAAAGATAGAACATTTTAGAACCAAAAATGCAGAATGTCTATAATCTCAGAATAAAGAACAGTTCTTGCAACTGAGCAAATTTAGCTTTAGGTAAAAATCACTATATTTTTAGTCTTATATTTTGCAGCAAACTAGGGAAAGTAATATTGACTAGTCCTGGGCTACACACCCGTCTTTGGGCTTCAGAAATCACTCAAGCACCTCACTAGTGTCCATTCCTATATATGAAGCTCTGTATGAAAAGATTCTTTCAGAACAAAAATGTCCAACACACACAAAATTGTGAAGGGCTATGAAAAGTTTGACTTCTCTGAGGTTTGGTGTATTTTCTCTTCATGGAAAATGCAAATTATGTTAACTGATTAGGTTTCCCTTTTTGTTTTGGCTACCTGGTCACAGGTACAGCTCAATTTTAGAAATTGGGTAGGATCCTATGACCTATACATATGAATTCTAATTAACCTCCCTACCTGGTCTTCACCTTTGATATTCATTTATATTTTCCTAGATGCTGGTTTATTTTACTTGTAATTTTTCTCTTTTATTGTAACCTTACTTATAAGCTGCCTTAAAGTCTTTATGGAATGGGGTGATGTAATTCCACTCAACACTTAACCACTGTCCCCATACTGTATACTCTTGCATACTTTCCAGTCATCGATGCATTATTTCCTCTTCCTGGATCATTCTTAGCTCTTTCTTTCCCACCTGCCACATTCCTATATATCCCTGGACACTGAACTCAAATATTACCACTTCTGTGAACGTTCCCAGACCATGACCACCTACCTATCACTCTCTCTCATCCCAGTCTAGCTAAAACAGTACTTTTGTACATGTTTCTAACTAAGATATTTGTTACACTGTAGTGTTGTGATATTGACTGGCCTGCCTCTGTTACTGGACTTTGAGCTTGAAGGCAAGGATTGAGCCATGCCCATTTTGGATCCCCTGGACCCTAGTTCAATATATTTTTAATGAATGGATGGCTGAATAAAAGCACAAATGAGCAAAATAGATAGGAATCCTCTGAGTTGTCATTCAAGAGGCATTTCATACATGAGATGTATTAGGGAGAAAATACGGGGGTTCTAAAAGTACTGAAGCCAGTATGCGGGCAAGGATCTTATCTTTTTTTTTTTTTTGACAAAGAGAGACACAGCATGAGAGGGAACACAAGCACAAGCAGGGGGAGTGGGAGAGGGAGAAGCAGGCTCCTGGCTGAGCAGGGAGCCCGATGCAGGGCTCGATCCCAGGACCCTGGGACCATGACCTGAAGCCGAAGGCAGACGCTTAAGGACTGAGCCACCCAGGCACCCCATCTTATCTTTTTTTTGTTCATTGTTTTATCTGCAGGGCTTCTCACAGTACCTTGCATATAGCAGACCTCAGTAAATATTTCTTGTATAAATGAATGTGCAAATGGTCTCACTTGGCCACTCTTTGTAATAGTTTCCATGGGGAGTCTTGAGAGTACCATCACTGGGTAAGCGTTAAGCTTGTTTTATGGAGGTACTAATTCTATTTGTTATAGTGTTTTATATATCATTGGCTTTCAGTGAAGTGTCCACCATGCTGGTGAACAGTGCTCTCCTTTCTCAGGATTTCAACCTTATCTGCCACTGAAGGCATATTCTTTTTGTGGAAGATATTAAATATAATGAAACCACAAGTCTGGCTCTCCTTGGGGAGCTTGTGGAGCAGTGGCCTGTCATGTGTCACACATCCTCATTCTTTCTTTCTGTTCCCATCAGAGTTGGCCTTCTGGATTCAGTGAGAACTGCCTTCTTTTTTTTTTTTTTTGTAAAGATTTTATTTGTTTGAGAGAGAGCGAGAAAGAGCAAGAGAGAGAGAGTGAGCATGAGTGGGGGTGGCAGAGAGAGAGGGAGAAGCAGACTCCCCGCTGAGCAGGGAGCCTGATGGGGGGCTTGATCCCAGGACCCAAGGGTCACAACCTGAGCCAAAGGCAGATGCTTAACTGACTGAACCACCCAGGCACCCTGAGAACTGCCTTCTTAAAAATGACAATGCCCGTGGATGGGCAGTGTCTTGCTCTGGGAATAAGGTCCATAAATCCATACTTTCCAACATCTCCTATTATGGAGGTGACATAGTCAATAAAGTGGAGACACCATAATGAGAGACACTTCTCCTTTGGGACTTCACAGGCTCCACATTTGAATGCTAAGGATATTTTAATTGAGGGGAAAATAAAGGAAGCAGCACACAGTATACAATGAGTACTCCTTAAGCGGTCCATCCTTGGATTCATCTGCAATGACGGGCTGAACGATGCTCCTTAAACAGAAAGTCTGACTCTTTTTGGTCCCTCTCTTCATGTGAAAACTAACATTAGTCTTATTTGACCAGCTTGGAAAAGCAAATACTCTTGCAGGAAAGACAACTGCCAGCCAGAGGGTATCTCCTAATCTGCCATCATTGTGGATTAACTTTATTGAATAGCAGCTGTACAAAACACCATGTTAGATGAAAAGGAGCTCCAAACCAAAACCCAGAGATGGCCTGTCTCTGTTCCCCACTCAATGAACATAATAAGCCAGACACTGCCCTGATGACAAGTATGTGTCCAAGAGACTCAGCTTCCATGACAGTATGGATTTGAGCTCCCTAGGGCAAGTCAAGGAAGCTTATGTATCATTTGTTTTTCATCAATGCCAAAAGCCTTTTCTATTGTCACAGGCCAGATGAGACAGCACACAAAAAAAGGTCTGCTGTCTCAGTAGGAAACCTAAGGGGCAGAAAAGTAGTTGAATTACTGAGCCATCAGTGGGTGACCTCAGGGAACAGTTCCATGTGGCTCACTGGCTGCCATTTCCATTTTAAGGAATCTCGAGGGGCCGAGAGAGGATTGGTGGATGTTTTAGCCCATTCAGTTAAAACATTACATAATAAAGATAACAGGCACCCTTTCCCAAAACCTGGGCAAGAAGAAGCGTACACAGCATTGGAGTGTGGTGCCAACCTTCCATTTCTGTGGACACCCCCTCAGATTTATAGGGAGCAGTCAGTGGTGCCATTGTCCAGCACCCCTCCTGGGAAAGATTTCATTTCTGCATTCGTTACCCTTCACCGTTGCTAAGAATACAAATGAGCCATAATTCAATTTTTTGTGAGCCATATATCAGATGTGAACTTCAGACAATAATAATAGCTAAGTTCACTGAGAGATTACTGTGAACCAGGCATCATTCTAGGACTTTAATGTATTAACTCATTAATCTTCACAACCCTATGACATAGGTGTTATTATATCTTTGTTTTACAGATGAAGAAACTGAGGCCTAGAGAGGTTAGGTAACTTGCTAATGTTTACACAGCTACTTAATGGTAGAACACAGATTTATTTGAACCTAGGCAATCCAGATCCAGAACCCATGTTCTAACCTCATGGTTAAACTGACTTCTTAAAATAATACAGAGAGGAGAAAAAATTAGTTCACCCAAAACTCAAGTGATTTTACAGATAGCTTCACAAAGTATGTCTCAGCCCAATACTACTGTCCCATGTATTTTTTTAAATATTTATTATGCACCTACTGTGTTCCAGGTCTTTTTTTTTTTAAAGATTTTATTTATTTATTTGAGAGAGAGAGAATGAGAGATAGAGAGCACAAGAGGGAAGAGGGTCAGAGGGAGAAGCAGACTCCCCGCTGAGCAGGGAGCCCGATGTGGGACTCGATCCCGGGACTCCAGGATCATGACCTGAGCCGAAGGCAGTCGCTTAACCAACTGAGCCACCCAGGCACCCCAGGTCTTTTTTTTTAATTAACATATAATGTATTATTTGTTTCAGGGGTACAGGTCTGTGATTCATCAGTCTTACACACTTCACAGAACTCACCATAGCACATACCCTCCCCAATGTCCATCACCCAGCCACTCCATCCCCCCCAACCCCCTCCACTCCAGCAACCCTCAGTTTGTTTCCTGAGATTAAGAGTTTCTGATGGTTTGTCTCCCTCTCCGGTTTCGTCCCATTTCATTTTTTCCTTTTTTCCCCCATGATCCTCTGCCTTGTTTAAGACAAGAAGGGCACTACTAAACTAAGTATCAGTATATCTGGGTGGCTCAGTCAGTTAAGCATCCAACTCCTGATTTCAGCTTAGGTCATGATCGCAGGGTGGTGGGATAGAGCCTGGTGTGGGGCTCTGTGCTCAGCGGGAAGTCTGCTTCTCTCCTCCTCCCTCTGCCCCTCCCCCCTCTCATGCGCTCTCTCTCTCTCTCTCAAATAAATAGATATATAAATCTTAAAAATATATCTGCATTTCTAAGATCTGGTTTCCAAAAAGTCAAATAACTTTCTGTAGAGCATAGCCAAAGATCACTGAATCACAAAGTTGAAGGGGACCCTGGGAACCTATTTCTTCATAGTGCTTAAGAAAATAGGATATAGATAAAGAGGGCTAGAAGTAGAGATTAAAATTAGTCTTGACTTTTCAAATGTCTGGTTGGAGGTGGATGTGAGGAATACTCATTAGAGCTGACAGTGGCTGCATAGCACCCAAATGCTTTCGATTTAAGTGGCAGCTTAGCAGCCATTGGAAGGACGTATGTTAGTATTTCCTTTATCTTAAAGAGCATATAGTACTACTAATAGTAATAATAATGATGGTTAACCTTTATGGAGTGCTTATTATATGCCAAACATTGGGGTAAACATATTTAATCTTCACAGCAATCCTATGAAATAGATACTATAGTTGTTCCCATTTTACAGATGAGGGAACTGAGATACAGAGAGGTCAAGTAACTGGTGAGAGGTCATATAGCTAGGAAGTGGCACAGCAAGGATCCAAACCCAAGCAGTCTGTCTTTGAGGCCTATGCTGTTAAATACTAAGCAAGATACCCTCTCTGTAGGACTAGCCCTCTGAGTTACTGTTAAGAAAACCTACCCAGTTTTTTAGGCCTGTTATTATCCCCAGCATAGGCTTTGGGCCTATAATGATGATTTGGATGATTTTTTTTACTCTCAATGCTAAGCCTTTCTTCCTTCACATTATAGATGGGTGGCTAAGCATCAAAGATAACTGTGTGAGCACAGATTTATGTTTAGATGTGGTAATTTACAAATTATCTGATATAACTAACATAGAGTTCCCTTGGCATCAGAGCAGATCTGGCCTCAACATTTTTCCCAGGACATATACCCACACAGTTCAGATTTCTATAAACTGGTAATAATGGAAGGCAAGTCAGGCTGTCTAATCTCTCTAGACTGTAAGAGATTGTGACTCAGGACCACTCCATATGGAGCTATAAAATAATATATAATGTTTTAGTTTAAATTGTATTACAGTGAAATAATGAAGAAGAACTAAATTTAAAGACCTATTATACCCTTTAGAAATATCTGTAAGAAATATATTAACAATGATTTTAAAGTATTTTAATAGCCAACATGTTTGAGCACTAACAACATGCCAGGCATTGTTCTAAGCACAATTGTCACAAAACCCCTAAGGGTTACGTATTATTAGTCTGATTTTATGGATAAAGAAATTGAGTCTCCTAGAAGATATTTAACTACTCAAGATAAAGTAGTGAAAGAAACAGGCTTGGAAGTCAGGCTGATTGACTCTAGGGTCTGAGCACTTAACTATTATGCAATACTGGCTCCTGTCATAGCACCTGCTGATTCCAGCTTGGCCCCACTAGTCATTTGAAACCCAAGGAGATCTATGGTCCAATCATTCGGCCCTCAAAGGATCCTTGGTTGCTCATTTCAATCATGGTTGGTCTAATGGAGTAGGATGCAATCTAGTCAATGATAGTCCAGAGCATGAATTATAGTTTGGTGGGACAGTTCTTTGCCTCTGCCATGTATAGAATCCAAGCTCCTTCGCCCTCCACCCATTTCGAATTCACATATTTTTTTTCTTTACATTTGGCTACTTCTATGCTTGTTTCCTCGTTTCTATGTAACCAAATTTCTTAATTTATTATTAAGATTATTAAGCATCATTTCCTACCCTACCATGTCCCCATTATAACTTATAAGGATTCAAAATCTGAACTGGAATTATGAAATTATTTTTGGGGGAGTGGGGGTCACTAACTATATAAACAAATGGCACAACAAAGTGGCATCACTCTAGATCTATTTCTCAACTTTACTGTGTTTGTGAATGACCTGGGGATCATGTTTAAATGCAGCTTCTGATTCAGTAGCTCTGGGCTGGGGCCTAAGATTCTGGGCTTCTTCTTCTTTTTTTTTTTTAAAGACTTTGTTCATTTATTTGAGAGAGAGAGGGAGTGAGAGAGAGACCACAAGCAGGGGGAGCAGCAGAGGGTGAAGTAGGCTCCCTGCTGAGCAGGGAGCCCAACGTGAGACTCGATCCCAGGACCCTGAGATCACTACCTGAGCCGAAGGCAGACACTTAACTGACTGAGCCACTCAGGCGCCCAGATTCTGGGCTTCTTAACAACTCCCAGGTTATGCAGATTATACTTTGAGTAGCAAGGTACTTGATCAGCTTGGTTCTGTCATTCTTTTAAGTAGGACCACAATTAAATGAACCTGGGGAGATTAACGTTTAGGATATTTTAAAAGCACTGAGATGGCAATTCCCTAATGTCTTCACAAATCCATTTTAATGGTTAATAATAGTTCTGACAGCACGGAAGACTTTTTTTGTGTTTAAACCAAATGCTTCAGATGCTGTGGCATTTTTCTTCTGATTTTATCCTTAGTGGAGATGGAATCAGTACACCATGTCCATTCTCTTAATGGTTACTATGTTTAAAAAAATATGAACAATTATTCAATGTGAACAACTTTGGGATGGTTCCCACCATCTCCTTTGCCCCACTTTAGGAATCCATGATTTTTGAGGTGTCTAAGTCCATTCTCATTTCTGCTCCATGTTTATCTGTCTCCTCTAAATGTATAAAATTAGATAAACTTTGTAATTCCTTTCCAAATCCTGTTGTCTTTTATTTAATTGAGCTATTTAAATATTTAATGACCATATCTTGCATCAGATATATCCCTACCTTGCCCATAGCACAATAGGGAGTATACTAGTAACTACTGGCCACCCAGCCTATAAAGCTCATATTACAAAAATGCACACTCTAGGCAGAATCTGGTAAATGTCAACTTCAAAATAAGTTGTGTCATACTGTTATATTTATTACCACATGGTCAATAAAAAGAAACACTTGTGACGTGATTAAAAATAGCATACCAGGTAAAATTGGTTGTCCAGCGATTCCCAGGGGTGCCATTCCAAGATTATTCATTGCTGTGGCCCATGCAGTTGGATCAGACATAGGTAGCGTCATTGCAGTGGAATCCACATTCAGAGTTCTACTATTATCAGCTAAAGAGAAATGACAAGCAAAATAATTTGTTTTATTAAGGTTTCAGTATGTAGTTTGCTTAACATAAACTGGCAAACTCTTTACAGAAATGGACTGATGGACAAATGGTAGATAGGGCCTGAATTCCAGCTCTTTACAAGGGTTAAAACAATATGGCTTGAATTGGCAGGAAGTCATAGAATTTGAAAGCAGTTTACCAGATGGCATTTTAGTGTGTTTCTTTCTTTCTCTCTCTGCTCCCTCTGTTCCTTCCTTCCCTCGTTTTTTTTTTTTTAATGAAGACTTTATTTTTTTTAGAGCAATTTTAGGTTCACAGCAAAATTAAGGAGAAGGTACAGAGATTTCACATGTGCCCCCTGCCTCCACACATGCACAGCCCCCCATTATCAACATTCTGCACCAGAGCAGCACATTTGCTACAACTGATGGATCTACATTGATGCATCATAATCACTCAAAAGCCAGAGTTTACATTAGGGTTCACTCTTGGTGTTGTACGTTCTATGGGTTTGGACAAATATATAATAACATGTATACATTATTCAGAATATTTTCACTGCCCTAAAAATCCTCTGTGCTTGTTTATTCATCCCTCCCTGCCCCCCAGCCCCTGCCCATTACTGATCTTATACCATCTCCATAGTTTCACCTTTTCTATAATGTCATATAGTTGGAATCATACAACATGTAGCCTTTTCAGACTGGCTTCTCTCAGTAGTATGCATTTAATGTTCCTCCATGTCTTTTCATGGCTTGATAGCTCATTTCCTTTTAGTCCTGAATAATATTCCATCATATGGATGCACCACAGTTTATTTATCCATTTACCTACTGCAGGACATTGCACTTGTTTCCAAGTTTTGACAATTATGAATAAAACTACTATAAACATCCATGTGCACGTTTTTGCATGGACATAAGTTTTCACCTCCTTTGGGTAAATGCCAAACAGCACAATCAGTGGACTGTACAGTAAGAACATGTTTAGTTTTATAAGAAACTGTCAGCCTGTCTTCTAAAGTGGCTGCACCATTTTGCATTCCCACCAGCAATAAATGAGATTTCCTGTTGCTCCATACCATCACCAGTATTTAGTGTTGTCAGTATTCTGGATTCCGGCCACTCTAATAGGTGTCTAGTGGTATTTGTTGTTTTACTTTGCATTTTCCTGATGATACATAATGTGGAGCATCTTTCCATATGCTTATTTACCATCTGTATATCTTCTTTAATGAGGTATCTATTAAAGTTTTTTGACCCGTTTTTAAATTGGGTTGTTTTCTTATTGTGTTTTAAGAGTTCTTTGTATATTTTAGATAAAAGTCCTTTATCAGATGTGTATTTCGCAAATATTTTCTCCCAGTCTGTGGCTTGTATTCTCATTCTCTTTACATTGTCTTTTGCAGAATAGAAGATTTTAATTTTAATGAACTCCAGCTTATCAATAATTTCTGTCATGGATCATGCCTTTGGTGTTGTATTTAAAGTCATTGCCATATCCAAGGTCCTTTAGGTTTTCTCTTATGTTATCTTCTAGGAGTTTTATAGTTTTGCATTTCACATTTAGGTCTATGATCCATTTTGAGTTAATTTTTGTGATGTGTATAAAATCTGTCTAGATTTTTTTTTTTTACATGTGGATTTCCAGTTGTTCTGGCACATTTGTTGAAGAGACCGTCTTTGCTCCATTGTATTGCATTTACTCCTCTGCCAAAGATCAGTTGACTCTATTTGTGTAGTCTATTTCTGGGTTCTCTATTCTACTCTACCCATCTATTTGTCTATTATTTCACCAATACCACACTGGCTTGATTGCTGTAGCTTTATAGTAAATCTTGAAGTTGGGTAGCATCAGCCTTCCAACTTTGTTCTTCTTCAGTATTTGTTGGGTATTCTGAGCCTTTTGCCTCTCCATGTAAATTTTAACACTGGTTTGTTGATATCCACAGAATAACTTGTTTGGATTTTGATGGGGATTGCATTAAATCAAGTTGAGAACTGACATCTTGGCAATATTGTGTCTTCCTATGCATGGACATGAAATATCTCTCCATTTATTTAGTTCTTTGATTTCATTCATTGGAGTTTTATAGTTTTCTGGGTTTTTTTCCCAACTGTATATACCATAGGTGCTTGGGATGTTTCCTATTCTTCTCATAGTCTAGTTGCATACAATTACCTCAGCAGCTTCCATCCAAACTACCCATGCACGCAAACCAAGAAAAATCATCCAAGGGCTTTCATAGTAGCAATAAGAAATGAAAAATTATATTTTTGATGTAATTTCATATCTTTGAGGCAGTAACATTGAATAGAAATAGACACACAATCAACAGATATCAAATTAGCCAATTGAATATTTTGGAAATTAGGGAGACACCAGAGACTAAGCAGATAGAATACATAGTCCCTGCCTTCAAAGGTTATACAATCTAATTTAAGAGACCAGTGATGGTGGTACTGATTACTACTATTATCACTACTCTCACCGCCTCCATCCATTACTACCACTAATTATTGAACACTCACTATATGCTAGGTAAAGCACTTGGCATGCATTATTCTCATTTAACTTTCAAAACAATCTAATGAGAGGGACTATTTATATCTCCATTTAATAGATTAGAGGCTTTTACTTTATTTATTTTTAAAGATTTGTTTGTTTTAGAGAGAGAGTGTGTGCGCACACGTGAGAGTGGGGGAGGGGCAGAGGGAGAGAATCTTTTGGCAGACTCCCCACTGAGCGGGAGCCTGACTTGGGGCTGGATCCCATGACCCATGAGATCATGACCTGAACTGAAACCAAGAGTTGGATGTTTAACTCACTGAGCCACCCAGGCACCCCTAATAGATGAGAGACTTAAATATCACATATATTGTTTGAGGTCACCCAGGTTATATACTGTTAGCCACTATGCTTTATTATCTATAGTGAAACAATTAAGAAACAATCAAAGAAATAAATGGAATTGACCAGAAATGTTATTGAAGTTTAAGGAATGATGGGTGCCTGGGTGGCTCAGTCGTTAAGCATCTGCCTTCGGCTCAGGTCATGATCCCAGGATCCTGGGATTGAGCCCCGCATCGGGCTCCCTGCTCTGTGAGGAGCCTGCTTCTCCCTCTCCCATTCCTGCTGTTTGTGTTCCCTCTCTTGCTGTGTGTCTCTCTGTCAAATAAATAAATAAAATCTTAAAAAAAAAAAAGGAATGAAAAGCTACTGTGGCTTGAGTAATGGAGAAGATAGGATTTGAACAAGTGGGCCAGATTTCTACAGAACATGTCTTGAGTGATGGGTAGTTATTAGATAAAGAAGAAAGAGGGGAAAAGACATTCCAGAAGCAGTGATGACATAAGCAGACAATGAAGTGGGTTGTATGTGCATGTATATACTGCATAGTTGGGAGATACATAATCTTAAGTCATTGGAGCACAGAAAGACTTATTTTGGGAAATTTCCCTCTGATTACTGATTTCCATAGAAAAATCTTTCCATGGCTTTTCTCCTACCTCTCATGTACACTCTTGCCAATTACCTGAAGGCAACTCTGTTCTAATTGTAGCTTGCTATTTGTTAACATCTATCACATCCTTCTAACCTGGGAACATCAGGGATAATTCTTGGCCTGGTTATTTATAAAAGTGCTATTTTGGACACTAAATGGTCAGAATAAGAAAATGCAAATGTCCAAAAACCTTATTTCTGAAATATTAGTTTTTATCATTCTTCTATGCTGCCTATGTATCTTATCCAAAAACCACCCCCCAACACACAGAGTGACTAATGGCCTTAAGCAATTGTTACTATAGTCAGAAGTCACATTTCAGAACTGGTGGTTTCTCCATGGGTAGAAACTCTAGCCCTTACACCCAGTTTTCGGTGCTCTCCCATGAAGGCATATTATGGCTAGAAATAGCCTCCTTGTAAATGTTACTAAGGAAACAAACATGGGGCATCAAATGTCCTTCGGGTCAAGAGTTTGCATATTGATTATTTGGTTCATCTGAACTCCCAATCTCCAGTCCAGGTGAGACAAGTTTTAGGGAATGTTATAGCTGGAAGGGACCTGTTGAGATTACTGAATCTGTACCCTGATTTTCTCTCATGGCTGCAGAATGACTTCAAGAGGAAACATCTAGGTTTAGAAGGACTGGGCCCCCATGCCAAAAATAATTTCTTGCAACAGTTTGGCTACTTGTTGGCTCTGCAGTCCTGGGAAACATAAGAGAATCAGGAATTATTCTTAATAAAGAATTCTGAGATCAAAAAATGAGAAGTTACAATGTATCAACCTAGCCAAATTCTGGACTAATTTTTGGGGAGGGGAGAGAATTATCTAAATTATCAGTTTCTTTTAAAGGACAGCACAGTATTACTATTTTCAAAATATATATTAATTCAAAGTGCCTGTTAAAATGTTAGCAAGTAGAGTTCCTGCTAGGCTTGTTTACATGAACCAGTTGGTTTAGATAAAGACCATGTGTAATTAACAGCATTATTTTGCTATGATAAATTCAGTTCTTAAATTCTAAAGGAGGTCTGCCTTTTCATTTCCCTCCACTCCCCCAACACCCATCTACACCTGTCAAATACTACTCATTTTTCAAGGGTCATCTCAAATGTTACGTTGTCTGTGAAGCTACCTCCCTGGAATGAATTACTCCCTCCTAGTGTGTTATCATAACATTTTATCTAGAATTTGATTTTTATATGTTTGCTTATTCTCTCACTTCTTTTCCCTAAACCAAACTTTTATTGAGTCTTACTATATGCCAGGTCATGTGTTAGTGACTAGGAATATGGAGATGAACAAAATTCATTTACTGCTCTGGAAGAACTCACAAAACAATGAGAGCACGACATATAAACAACTAAATATAAATTATTATAATAAGTACTGCAGTAAAACTATGAGGAAAGTGCTACGAGAACAGAGAAGGAATAATTAAATATGCTGGAATGGCTTTGGTTGTATGTTTGGAGCACAGAGAGCAAGAGGAATACTAGGGAAGGCTTCACTGGGAAAGAATAATTTGAAATGAGTCTTTAAGGAGGGATAGGATTTTCCTCCAGGTACTGAATGGAGGATTTGGGTTTAAGAGCATTCCAGCAAGCAAGAACAACTGGACATTACCATTGACTGCCTTGAATTATAGTTGGTGAATACATGTCTCTCTTCTGCTAGCTAGCCTGCATGCTCCTTTACGTCAGGGACTTGGTTTTAGGCGTCTTTGTTTCTCTGTTTCTTAGTTCAGTGTCTGGTATAAAGTAGGTATTCAAGAAATATTTGGATGAATGAATAAATAAAATCAACTTACACTGATTTGGGGCACAATAAGCAATCCATGCAGTGACACTCACTAATTATTTATATACCTTTTCAGAATGATAAATTGTCTTAGAAGGGATAGCATAGTTGCTAAACTAATTCTCTCTCCAGGACAACTGAATTGACATGTAGCAATTTACTTAGAGTTACAACCAGAGATAGATGAACCCAACTAATAATTCAGTTTGATAGCATTAGCTATAATCTTTCTCCCATATAGGCACAGTCATACATATAAGCAAGCTTGTAAATTTTTACTTTCAAAGAGAAATCCCAGATGATCGTCTCTGTCTGGCAGCAATCTGGATTTAAGGTCTGCAGTAACAAAATATGTTGTGCTGAACATCTGTTTAGAATCATCACTTAATGGTAGAAAAGTTAAGTCCAGGCCTGATTCACTTTCTAGACTAAAAATGGACATCTAGCAATTTCTTTAAGTATGTTATAAAAGTAGTCCCATGTCACTAAAGAAAGAGATTGCTCATTTTCCCATAAGTCCTACATTCACTGGCACTGGCCAAGAATATTCAGAAGGCAAATATCAACTGCTGTCAAATAGTCTTCAAAATGCCTCAGCCGTCTGAAGAACATGTCCTGCTATCCTGGTTTTCCGT